>NW_026062948.1:0-15086 GCF_023897955.1 Schistocerca gregaria | reverse complement strand
ACACTAGATCGCGTGTTTATTAAAATTATAGAAAATTATTATTCTAATAAAATATTCTGATAACGACGGTATATAAACTGAAAGACAAACTTAAGTAAGGTTCATCGTGGATTATCAATTACAGGACAGGTTCCTCTGAATAGACTAAAATACCGCCAAATTTTTTAAGTTTCAAGAACATAACTACTACTACCTTAGTGTTAACAATTACATTTTAAATAATAGGGTATCTAATCCTAGTTTATATCCAAAATTTACAAGCTTCAAAATCCTACAATTTAAAAATTACTAAATTTAAAATTTCACCTAATAAATTTAATTTTATTTTAAAATCAATCATCTTAACTCACACTGAACAAATTTTATTTGCATTATTTGTGTAACCGCGGCTGCTGGCACAAATTTAGCCAATACTTCATGAAATTACTATTTCCAAGTTTCCTTGATTAATAAAGCTATTTACTGAGATTATAATTAAAATTTATTTATTATTAAAATAAATAAAAATACACGCAAAAACTTACATATAAAATAAATCAATAATAAAATTCAAAGCCAAAATAAAACTTTAATATTAATTTATTAAAAAACTATACATATATTACCTAACAAACCATATTAAACCTTAATAACTAACTTAAAGTACAACTTTAATAAAGTAAAAATCTACAAAAATAAAATAACTTAGTACTTCGGTCTGCATCAGTCATTACCCCCTAAGTAATTAACCGTTTTTCATTGTAAAAAATTAGATGAAAACAGCTTATTATAAAAAATCTCGTTTTCATTGAATTCAACTGGTAATAATTAATTGTTTATTATTAATTTAATAATAAAATATAATTATTACTTAATAACATAAAAAAATAAATTAATAATTGAAATAATAATTAAATAAGATAACAAAAAATTATCATATCTGTATAAAAAGATTTAGTAAATAATTAATTTTATACAAATTTTTTTTTTTTTTTTTTAAAATTATAAAATTTATAAAATATTAAAATTTAAAATAGATTTTCATTCAAAAATTTATTTTTATATAGTCTTAAAAATTTTAAAATGTTAGTTAAAGATAAATTAACGATATACCAGTTAAGATTAATAAATATCTATATGTATATAAATATTTAATTAATTAATATATGCCTATTAATTATGTCAAAAAAACCCTAGAATTCAGAGATCTATAACAATTAGATCAATTGATTAGTAGATAAAATCATCTGTAGTTAGACATTTGTATAAATAAATAATAAAAATAACTCTTTGTTATTCATCTATCTATTTATCTATGAGTTGTACTTTTAACTCTCGGAAATGTCTATATTGGAATTTACTGTTAACTACTAGTAAAAAATACAATTTAAATAAGTTTACTAATTTAACTTATTTAGATAAAATTAATTTATATATAATTATTTTATCTAACTTAATTAAAATTAACTATAGAAAAAAAAAAAAAAAAAAAATTAGATGAAAACAGCCTATTATAAATGAAATAAGCTGTTTTCATTGAATGAATTGCCTGACGAAAAGGGTTACCTTGATAGGGTAAATTATGTAATAATATTACATTCATTATATTTAATAGAATTAAACTATTTCTAAAAGTATCAAAAACTTTTGTGCATCATACACCAAAATATATCAATTATAAAAAGATAAGCTAATCAAGCTACTGGGTTCATACCCCATTTATAAAGGTTCTAATCCTTTTCTTTTTAATTTTTAATAATTCAGCTAAAATTATATTCTTCTTTATCTTAATTACAGGTACAATAATCACAGTATCATCTAATTCTTGATTGGGAGCTTGAATAGGTCTAGAAATTAATTTATTATCTTTTATCCCCCTAATAAATAGTAATAATTTAATATCTACAGAAGCCTCTCTTAAGTATTTCCTAACTCAAGCCTTAGCCTCAGCAGTATTATTATTTGCTATTATAATGAGATATTTAAACAATTTTCCTGTCACACAAGAAAATTCTTTATATAATGACTTAATTATTACATCGTCACTATTATTAAAAAGAGGGGCAGCCCCCTTTCATTTCTGATTTCCAAATGTTATAGAAGGCTTATCGTGAATAAACGCTTTAACTTTAATAACCTGACAAAAAATTGCCCCTCTTATATTAATCTCCTACATTTCGCCAAACAATTTTATTCTTTTAGTAATCTTTACATCAACCATTGTAGGATCTTTAGGAGGATTAAATCAAACTTCCTTACGAAAGTTAATAGCCTTCTCCTCTATCAACCACCTAGGTTGAATATTAGCGGCTATACAAACTAGTGAATCCATATGATTAATTTATTTTTCATTTTATTCATTTTTATCCTTCAGTCTAACCTTCATATTCAACAATTTTAAAATATTCCACATCAATCAACTATTCGATTCATTTTTTAGATCAAAAATTTTAAAATTTATATTATTTCTTAATCTTCTATCCTTAGGTGGGCTACCTCCATTCATTGGGTTTCTACCTAAATGGTTGGTTATTCAGATATTAGTTCTGAAAAGACAATACATTTTAGTAACCATCATAACTGTAATAACTTTAATTACATTATTTTTTTATCTACGACTATGTTTTGCAGCTTTTATACTAAACTACTACGAAAATAATTGAACGGTAAATATATTCATCAACAATTTTTCTTTTAAAACTATACTTATTTTATCTTTCATCTCTACATTTAGATTAGTACTAGTTTCCCTAGTCTACCTATTCTTGTAAATTTATAGAATAAGGCTTTAAGTTAAATAAACTAATAGCCTTCAAAGCTATAAATATAAGTATAGTCTTTTAAGCCTTAGTAAGTTTTTACTCCTTTAGAATTGCAGTCTAATGTCATTATTGACTATAAAGCCTTGATTAAAAAGAATAAATTCTTATAAATAGATTTACAGTCTATTGCCTAAACTTCAGCCATTTAATCGCGACAATGGCTATTTTCAACGAACCATAAAGATATCGGAACATTATATTTTATTTTCGGAGCTTGAGCAGGTATAGTGGGAACATCTCTTAGAATCTTAGTCCGGGCAGAACTGGGTCACCCAGGAGCTTTAATCGGAGATGATCAAATCTATAATGTCATCGTAACAGCTCATGCATTTGTTATGATTTTTTTCATAGTGATACCTATTATAATTGGAGGATTTGGAAATTGACTAGTACCCCTAATACTAGGAGCGCCAGATATAGCATTCCCTCGAATGAATAATATAAGATTTTGATTATTACCTCCCTCTCTTACATTACTTTTAGTGAGCAGTATAGTAGAAAACGGAGCTGGTACAGGTTGAACTGTTTATCCTCCCCTTTCATCAATTATCGCTCATGGTGGAGCCTCAGTTGATTTAGCTATTTTTTCTCTACATTTAGCTGGTATTTCATCAATTTTAGGGGCCGTAAATTTCATTACTACAGTAATTAATATGCGATCAACAGGAATCACATTTGACCGGATACCTTTATTCGTTTGAGCTGTAGTATTGACAGCTCTTCTTTTACTTCTATCTCTACCTGTATTAGCCGGAGCTATTACTATACTTTTAACAGACCGAAATTTAAACACCTCTTTCTTCGACCCGGCTGGTGGTGGAGACCCTATTTTATACCAACATTTATTTTGATTCTTTGGACACCCTGAAGTTTATATTTTAATTTTACCAGGATTCGGTATAATTTCTCATATTATTAGACAAGAATCGGGTAAAAAGGAAACATTTGGTTCCTTAGGTATAATTTACGCTATAATAGCAATTGGATTACTTGGATTTATTGTATGAGCCCACCATATATTTACAGTAGGTATAGATGTTGATACTCGAGCTTACTTCACTTCAGCTACAATAATTATTGCTGTTCCTACTGGAATTAAAATTTTCAGATGACTAGCCACTCTTCATGGAACACAATTAAATTATTCCCCAGCTATGCTATGAGCTTTAGGTTTTGTATTTTTATTCACAGTTGGGGGACTAACTGGAGTAGTATTAGCCAACTCTTCTGTTGATATTATTCTTCATGACACTTACTACGTAGTAGCTCATTTCCATTATGTTTTATCAATAGGAGCAGTATTTGCTATTATAGCTGGATTTGTACACTGATACCCATTATTTACTGGATTAGTTTTAAATCCTAAGTGATTAAAAAGTCAATTTATTATTATATTTATTGGTGTAAACTTAACTTTCTTCCCTCAACACTTCTTAGGATTAGCAGGAATACCTCGACGTTACTCCGACTACCCAGATGCTTACACAACGTGAAACGTAGTTTCTACAATTGGTTCATCAATTTCTTTACTAGGAATTCTTTTCTTTTTATTTATTATTTGAGAAAGATTAGTTACTCAACGTCAAGTAATTTACCCAATACAACTTAGTTCTTCAATTGAATGACTTCAAAATACACCACCTGCTGAACATAGTTATTCAGAATTACCTCTTTTAACTAATTTCTAATATGGCAGATTAGTGCAATGGATTTAAGCTCCATATATAAAGTATTTTACTTTTATTAGAAACTAATGACAACATGAGCTGCCCTTGGCCTTCAAGATAGTGCCTCTCCTCTTATAGAACAACTTACATTTTTTCATGATCATGCTCTTATAATTTTAGTAATAATTACAACTCTTGTAGGTTATTTAATATTTATATTGTTCTTCAATACTTACACAAACCGAAACCTCCTTCACGGTCAAACCATTGAAATAATTTGAACTATTCTTCCAGCAATTGTTCTGCTATTTATTGCTTTCCCCTCTCTACGCCTACTTTACTTATTGGATGAAATTAATGAACCTTCAGTAACTTTAAAGGCTATCGGACACCAATGATACTGAAGTTACGAATATTCAGATTTCATAAATGTAGAATTTGACTCATATATAATCCCTACTAATGAATTAGCTACAGATGGATTTCGTTTATTAGACGTAGATAACCGAGTAATTTTACCTATAAATTCACAAATTCGAATTTTAGTAACAGCCGCAGATGTAATCCACTCTTGAACAATCCCATCGTTAGGAGTAAAAGTTGATGGAACTCCAGGTCGATTAAACCAAACTAATTTTTTAATAAACCGCCCAGGTTTATTCTATGGTCAATGTTCTGAAATTTGCGGAGCTAATCACAGTTTTATACCTATTGTAATCGAAAGAATCCCTGTTAATCATTTTATTAAATGAGTTACTAACAGAGCTAACTCATAATTTATCATTAGATGACTGAAAGCAAGTACTGGTCTCTTAAACCATTTTATAGTAAATTAGCACTTACTTCTAATGAAAAAAAATTAGTTAAAATATAACATTAGTATGTCAAACTGAAATTACTGAATTAATTAGTATTTTTTAATTCCACAAATAGCCCCTATCGGTTGATTAAGTTTATTTATTATCTTCTCAATTACTTTTATTTTGTTTAGTATAATAAATTATTATTCTGTACTTCCACAAACCCCTAAATCTCAAATCTCAAAGAAGTATTCATCTACATCCCTTAACTGAAAATGATAACAAATTTATTCTCTGTATTCGATCCCTCATCAAGCATTTTCAATTTATCATTAAATTGAATAAGAACATTCCTAGGATTATTATTAATCCCATCAGCTTACTGATTAATACCATCACGATGACATATTTTTTGAAATTCTATTTTACTAACACTACATAAGGAATTCAAAACCTTATTAGGTCCCTCAGGTCATTCAGGTTCAACCTTCATTTTCGTTTCATTATTTTCTCTAATTCTATTTAATAATTTTATAGGTTTATTCCCTTATATCTTCACAAGTACAAGTCATTTAACATTGACCCTTACCTTGGCTCTTCCTCTATGATTATGTTTTATATTATACGGATGAATTAACCACACTCAACACATATTCGCCCATCTAGTGCCTCAAGGAACTCCAGCAGTACTAATACCATTCATGGTATGTATTGAAACTATTAGTAATATTATTCGGCCAGGAACTTTAGCTGTTCGACTAGCGGCTAATATAATCGCAGGACACTTATTATTAACCCTATTGGGAAATACTGGCCCTTCGTTATCTTACATTATTGTATCTTTTTTATTAATTGGACAAATTGCTTTATTAGTACTTGAATCAGCTGTAGCTATTATTCAGTCATATGTATTTGCTGTTTTAAGTACTTTATACTCTAGTGAAGTAAATTAATGTCAACACACTCAAATCACCCATTCCATTTAGTAGATTATAGCCCATGACCTTTAACAGGAGCTATCGGAGCTATAACATCAGTATCAGGTTTAGTTAAATGATTCCACCAATACGACATTTCGCTATTTCTATTAGGAAATGTAATTACTATCCTAACAGTCTATCAATGATGACGAGACGTCTCACGAGAAGGAACATTTCAAGGATTACATACCCTACCAGTTACATTAGGCCTTCGATGAGGAATAATTTTATTTATTTTATCAGAAGTCTTATTCTTTGTATCCTTCTTTTGAGCATTTTTCCATAGCAGACTATCACCTGCCATCGAATTAGGTGCTTCATGACCCCCTGCTGGTATTCAACCATTCAATCCATTCCAAATTCCTTTATTAAATACAGCAATTCTTTTATCATCTGGAGTTACAGTAACTTGAGCTCACCATAGATTAATAGAGGGTAATCATTCTCAAGCCACACAAGGATTATTTTTTACAGTTTTATTAGGGGTTTACTTCACTATCCTACAAGCCTATGAATATATCGAAGCACCTTTTACTATTGCAGATTCAGTTTACGGTTCTACATTCTTTATAGCAACAGGCTTCCATGGAATTCACGTATTAATTGGGACAACTTTCCTTTTAGTCTGTTTAATCCGACATTTAAATAATCATTTTTCTAAAACTCATCATTTCGGATTTGAAGCAGCCGCATGATACTGACATTTCGTTGATATTGTATGATTATTCCTCTATATCTCAATTTATTGATGAGGAGGTTAATTAATTATCTGTATAGTATATAAGTATATTTGACTTCCAATCATAAGGTCTACTAATCAGTAGTATAGATAATCTTTTCAATCATTATTATAGGGTTAATTCTAATAACAATCACCAGAATTGTAATAATTTTAGCTTCAGTACTTTCAAAAAAAGCTCTTACAGATCGAGAAAAATGTTCTCCATTTGAATGCGGGTTTGATCCAAAGTCATCTTCACGCCTACCTTTTTCACTTCGATTCTTCCTAATCACTATTATTTTTCTAATTTTCGATGTAGAAATTGCTCTTATTTTACCTATAGTTCTAATTATCTCTACTTCAGACATCTTCATATGAACAATTACCTCAATTATTTTCATTATTATTCTAATTATTGGATTATATCATGAATGAAATCAAGGAATATTAAACTGATCAAACTAAACCTAGGGTTGTAGTTAATTATAACATTTGATTTGCATTCAAAAAGTATTGATATTCTCAATCTACCTTAAACAGAATATGAAGCGATTTATTGCAATTAGTTTCGACCTAATCTTAGGTACTTAATACCCTTATTCTCTAAATGTATAAAATTAATTATTTACTAAATCTTTTTAATTGAAGCCAAAAAGAGGCTTATCACTGTTAATGATAGAATTGAGGTTATTCTCCAATTAAGGAAGTATGACGTTCAAGAAAAAGCTGCTAACTTTTATCTTTTAATGGTTAAACTCCATTTGTACTTCTGTTTATATAGTTTAGCAAAAACATTACATTTTCATTGTAAAAACAAAATTTTACTATTTTTATAAATTACTAAAACTAATTCACTATATCCAAAAATTACATAATTACCCTAACATCTTCAGTGTTATGCTCTACATTTAAGCTATTTGAATAAAATATTAAAAAGAAAGAAAACAAGAAAATAATTCATAAAACAAATAATAAAAGATAAATCTTCAAATTATTATTATGTATAACAAATATATGCTGAGAATATTTCCCTAATTCATTATATAAATTTTGACCTCCTAAAAATTCTGATCAACCCTGATCAAAAGATTTACATACTCTTCCTCCTAAAATCAAAGGATAATTAATAATCCCATACGTAGAAATATAAGGTATAAATCATATAGAACCAAAAAAATAACTACTAACATAATTACTTAAAGATTTATTAAAATAAAATAAAGAAACATTTGAAATTAAATAGCCTAATACACCTCCCACAATACAAACAAACAAAGTTAACAACTTCAAATAACTAGGTAAACAAATTATATACGGTGTAGGAAAAATCAATCAACTTAACATACTACCTCCCACAATTCTCATTACTAGTAAACCTCTCATCCCACGAAGCATAATTCATCCCTCATCTCTTAACATATTTAAAGAACCACAATTTAATTCACCTGTTATTGAATAATAGACCAATCGAAAAGAATAGCAAACAGTTAAACCAGTAGAAAAAAAATATAGAAAGAAAGAAAATAGATTAATATAACTTAAAGAAACAATTTCAAGAATTATGTCCTTAGAATAAAACCCGGCTAAAAAAGGCATACCACACAACGCTAAATTAGCAACATTAAAACAACCAGATGTTAATGGCATATAAATACCAAGCCCTCCTATCAAACGAATATCTTGAGAATTATTCATATTATGAATAATAGCTCCAGCACATATAAATAAAAGAGCCTTAAATAAAGCATGAGTTAACAAATGAAAAAAAGCTAATTTATAAAATCCTATAGATAAAATTCTTATTATTAATCCTAATTGTCTTAAAGTAGATAGAGCAATAATCTTTTTTAGGTCAAATTCAAAATTAGCTCCCAATCCAGCTATAAATATAGTCAAACCAGATAATAATAATAATAAATCCCCTAATCATCTACCTCTCAACAAAATATTAAATCGAATTAATAAATAAACCCCAGCAGTCACCAAAGTAGAAGAATGAACTAAAGCAGAAACTGGTGTAGGAGCCGCTATAGCAGCAGGTAATCAAGATGAAAATGGAATCTGAGCACTCTTAGTTATAGCAGCTAATATAATCAAAGCCCCAATAATTTCCATTTCTACTCTATTTTTCATAACTTCTAAATAAAAAATATAGTTTCAACTCCCGTAATTTAACATTCAAGCAATAGCTAATAAAAATGCGACATCCCCAATCCGATTGGATAAAGCTGTTAATATACCAGCATTATATGACTTAACATTTTGAAAATAAATAACTAAACAATAAGATACTAACCCTAACCCATCTCATCCTAATAAAATTCTAATCAAATTTGGACTAATAATTAATAATATTATAGATATAACAAATATAAGAACTAATATAATAAAACGATTAATATTTAAATCACCTCTCATATACTCCTTTCTATAATAAATAACTAAAGAAGCAATTAATAGAACAAAAGATATAAATAATAAACTTATTCAATCAAATAAAAAGGTTATTACAATTCTAGCTGAATTTAAACTTACAACTTCTCACTCCAAAAAGATAGTATAATCATTTATTAAAAATAACAAACTAGACAAAAAAAAATTGATTCTAATAGAAATTAAAACCAAAAATCTAATTCTACAAATTGATAAATATTTCACGATCTAAAATGACTAACTCATATCATTGACACCACAAATCAATATTTTAAATAAACTATTTAGATTAATTAAAGTCAAAATAAACAAATATCTCTCTTTAAAATTAATAAATTTAAAGGAAACCAATGAAGAAATAATAACAAATATTCCCGAATCTTACCCCCTCTAAATGAATATACGCCAGAAAATACCTTACCATGTTGACTATAAGCATATAAATATAATGTATATGCAGCTCTAAAAAAAGATAGTAAAGATAAAAAAATTATAGTAACTCAAGATCAACTAACAATTCTATTCAATAAAGAAATTTCACCTAATAAATTCAACGAAGGAGGGGCCGCTATGTTACAAGCTCTTAGTAAAAATCACCATAATGTTATAGAAGGTATAAAATTTAATAACCCCTTATTAATTAATAAACTTCGACTCCCTAACCGTTCATAAGTAATATTGGCTAAACAAAACAACCCCGAAGAACATAATCCATGAGCAATTATCAAAGTATAAGACCCGCAAAGACCTCAATAAGTTAAAGTTATAAGACCCCCTAATACAATACCTATATGAGCTACAGAAGAATAAGCAATAAGAGCCTTTAAATCAGTTTGACGTAAACAAACCAAACTAATCAATACCCCCCCTACTAATCTAATACTAACTCAAATATAATTATATTTAATGCCTCTCATTTGTATAAAAGAAAACACCCGTAATAGCCCATATCCTCCTAACTTCAATATAATGCCAGCTAAAATTATTGATCCTGAAACTGGAGCCTCTACATGAGCTTTAGGTAGCCATAAATGAACCAAAAATATTGGTATCTTAACTAAAAAGGCTAAAATTAAACTTAAATACAACAAATCATAATTAAATATATAATTACCCAATAAATAAAAGTTTATAGTATTTAAAGTATTATATAAATAAAAAATCCCAACCAATATAGGTAAAGAAACTAATAAAGTGTAAAATAATAAATAAACACCAGCCTGTAAACGTTCTGGTTGATATCCTCATCCTAAAATTAAAAATAAAGTAGGAATTAAACTACTTTCAAAAAATAAATAAAATATAAATAAATTTATACTTCTAAAAGTCAAAACTAAAAAAATCAATAAAATTAATACATTAAACAAAAATAATCTTTTATAATTATTATATTTATTAACAGACTCACTAGCTGTCAACATTAATGTACAAATTCAAAAACTTAATAAAATTAATCCATAAGAAATTACATCAAATCCTAAAAAATAAGAAATATTCACAAAATAATTAGTACAATAATTTAATATAATGAAAATAAAAGTAACAACAAATAATAAATTTTGTACCATTCAAAACAACCCATTAATAAAACAAATAGGACTAATAAAAAGTATTATAAAAATTAATTTTAACATTGTAAAATATTAAATGACTGAAAATAATCATTTCCATGAGTACGAATTATAGAAACTAAAATAGAAAGGCCTAAAGCACCTTCACACACTCTAAAGGTCAAAAATATTATACTAAAAAATCTTCTATAATCTATCAAATTTAAAAAAATAAATAAAAGAAAAAATAAATTTAGTACAATATACTCTAAACTCAAAAGTATTGATAATAAATGCTTACGATTAGAAACAAAAACAAAAATCCCTATTAAAAACAAAAAACAAGGTAGCCCTCAATATAAACTTATTAACATTAGTTTTAATAGTTTAATAAAAACATTGGTCTTGTAAACCAAAAATAAGATTAAGTCTTTTAAAACTTCAAGAGAAAAGAAATTACTTTATCATTAATCCCCAAAATTAATATTTTAATTAAACTACCTCCTGATATTATACAACTATTTTTATACACATCTACATTAATTTCAAGACTTATTTTTATTCAAATAAACCATCCTTTAGCTATAAGGGTTAATATTATTAATCCAAACTTTACAAATTTGTTTATTAACAGGATTAATAGCAAAAAGATTTTGATTTTCTTATATTCTATTTCTAATCTTCCTGGGAGGAATACTAGTTTTATTTATTTATGTAACCTCTCTAGCTTCAAACGAAATATTTTCTTTATCTATAAAATTAACTACTATTTGTGTAATAGTTACAGCAACTCTTATACTAATCTCCGTATAACACGCGATCTAGTGTACAACATGCTTTATACAAAATCTAGAAATACAACCGTTTAACCAAATAAAAAATATTCTTCCAGAAAACGCTCTAAATCTACATAAACTATATAACTTCCCCACAAATATAATCACCATTCTATTAATAAACTACCTTTTAGTTACTTTAATTGCTGTAGTAAAAATTACTAAATTATTTTATGGTCCTCTTCGGCCAATAAACTAATGAACAAACCTTTACGAACCCAACACCCCTTATTTAAAATTGCAAATAATGCTTTAGTAGATCTACCAGCTCCTGTAAATATT
Organism: Schistocerca gregaria; assembly: GCF_023897955.1. Lineage (NCBI taxonomy): Eukaryota > Metazoa > Arthropoda > Insecta > Orthoptera > Acrididae > Schistocerca > Schistocerca gregaria. The sequence goes on along the minus strand of NW_026062948.1, from coordinate 3,016 downwards.
TCAGCTTGATGAAATTTCGGCTCCCTACTAGGATTATGTTTAATTATTCAAATTATAACAGGATTATTCTTAGCTATACATTATACAGCTGATATTAATTTAGCTTTCAATAGAGTAAACCACATTTGTCGTGATGTAAATTATGGTTGATTATTACGAACCCTTCATGCTAATGGAGCATCATTTTTCTTTATTTGTATCTACCTACACGTTGGACGAGGGTATTTATTACGGGTCCTATTTATTCACCCCTACTTGATTAGTCGGAGTACTAATTCTATTTTTAGTAATAGCAACAGCCTTTATAGGATATGTCTTACCTTGAGGACAAATATCATTCTGAGGGGCCACAGTTATTACTAACCTTTTATCAGCTATTCCATACTTAGGTATTGATTTAGTACAATGAGTATGGGGAGGATTCGCTGTTGACAACGCAACCCTTACTCGATTCTTCACCTTTCAACACGCGATCTAGTGGTTACTAGCAATAACTTTAATTCATTTATTATTCTTACATCAAACAGGATCTAATAATCCAATTGGATTAAATTCTAATATTGATAAAATCCCCTTCCACCCATATTTCTCATTCAAGGATATCGTAGGATTCATTGTAATAATTGCAGCCCTTCTTCTTCTTACATTAATCAACCCTTACTTACTTGGAGACCCAGATAATTTCATCCCAGCAAATCCTTTAGTAACTCCAGTCCACATTCAACCCGAATGATACTTCCTTTTCGCTTATGCAATCTTACGTTCTATTCCTAACAAGCTTGGAGGAGTAATTGCATTAGTCTTATCAATTGCTATTTTAGCTATTTTGCCTTTTTATCATTTAAGAAAATTTCGAGGAATCCCAATTCTATCCTATTAATAAAATCTTATTTTGATCTATAGTAGTGACAGTTATCCTATTAACATGAATTGGTGCTCGTCCAGTAGAAGATCCGTACGTCCTAGTAGGGCAAATTTTAACTATTATCTACTTCCTTTATTATATTATTAACCCACTAGTTAATAAATGATGAGATAATCTAATCAACTAGTTAATGAGCTTAGAATAAGCATATGTTTTGAAAACATAAGATAGAAATCAAATTTTCTATTGACTTTACTAATTTTTATTAACCACATGTAACAAATTAATAATAATTTAAATCCAATAATAAATAATAAAAAATTTAATGAAAAAGGTAAAAAACTCTTTCAAGGCCAAATATATTAATTTATCATATCGAAACCGAGGTAAAGTACCACGAGCTCAAATAAATAAAAAAGAAATAAATGTTACTTAACATAAATATAATATTAAATAAATCACACCCCTAAAAAAATTACACAAAACAATATTCTTATAAACAAAATACTAGCATATTCAGCCATAAAAATCAAAGCAAATCCCCCCGTCTTCTATATTCAATATTAAACCCAGACACTAATTCAGATTCTCCTTCAGCAAAATCAAAAGGAGTCCGATTAGTTTCTGCTAGACAAATACAAAACCAAACTAATCTAATAGGAAATAAAATAACCAAAAATCAAATTCTTTTTTGATAATAAAAAAAAATCTAAAATATTATAACCCCCAATTAAAAAAACAAAAGACAATAAAACCAATGCTATACTAACTTCATAAGAAATTGTTTGAGCAACAGCCCGAAGTCCCCCTAATAAAGCATAGTTAGAATTAGAAGATCACCCAGCCACCATAACAGTATAAACACCTAAACTAGTACAACATAAAAAAAACAATAATCCTAAATTAAAAGAAAATACCTTTACAAATAAAGGAATACACAACCAAGCTACTAAAGAAAGAAATAAAGAAAAAATAGGAGAAAAATAATAAGAAATATAATTTGACAAAAGAGGATAAGTTTGTTCCTTAGTAAATAACTTAATCGCATCACAAAAGGGTTGGGGAATACCTATTAATCCAACCTTATTAGGTCCCTTACGAATTTGAATATAGCCTAATACTTTACGCTCCAAGAGAGTTAAAAAAGCAACTCTCACTAAAACACAGATTACTAAAATTAAACTGCCAATAATTGATAAAATTAATTCTATAAAAAACAAGTACTATTTGTAATATAAATTACATAAATAAATTCTAAATTTATTGCACTAATCTGCCAAAATAGTTATTTAAATTAATCATATTCTAATTTTAAAATATAATTATTTAATACCTGGTCCTTTCGTACTAAGGTATTACAACTTACTAAAGATAAAAACCAACCTGGCTTACGCCGGTCTGACTCAGATCATGTAAGAATTTAAAAGTCGAACAGACTTAGCATTTAAGCGGCTACACCTAAAATTATATCTTAATCCAACATCGAGGTCGCAAACTTTTTTATCGATATGAACTCTCCAAAAAAATTACGCTGTTATCCCTAAAGTAACTTAATCTTATAATCACTACTAATGGATCAATAACTCATAAATTAATGATTTTTATAATTAAAAGTTCATTAAATTTTAACATCACCCCAACAAAATATTCTCCATTATAAAAATAAAATAAATCCAAAAAATTTAAATAAAAAAAATATAAAGATTTATAGGGTCTTCTCGTCTTTTAATAATATTTTAGCTTTTTGACTAAAATATAAAATTCTATTATAAATTTATATGAAACAGCTTATACCTCGTCCAACCGTTCATACCAGCCTTCAATTAAAAGACTAATGATTATGCTACCTTTGCACAGTTAGAATACTGCGGCCATTTAAAAATTTCAGTGGGGCAGGTCAGACTTTAAAAATAACTCAAAAAGACATGTTTTTGTTAAACAGGCGGGTAAAAAATTTGCCGAGTTCTTTATACAAACTTATCATACAAAATTACTTAAACATTAAATATACTAATTCTATCATTATTACTTTTTATAAATTATTAATAAAAAAATTTTTATAAATAAATTTAAAATATAATAAATAATATAAACTATAAAATAATTTATAACAAACTTTATAATGATTGCTAATAACACGCGATCTAGTGT
>NW_026062947.1:0-21547 GCF_023897955.1 Schistocerca gregaria | reverse complement strand
ACACACGCGAGACAGATGTTAGTGTTGACAACGAATGAAAATACATTAAACATTAAAATAATTATCCACCAGCAGATAGGTGTTCTCATGCTAGAGCTTGACAATACATAATGAAATCTATAGTGCCGGGCCAGGATTCGAACCCATTCACGCGCAGTATGTGGAGATGTTGAGGAATCTGCAGTTCTGAACAAACAACAAATAGTAGCCGTGCTGTATTCTCACGAAGGGATCAAATTGAGCGTTAAGTACGGTCTAAGTTGCATTCCCAGATCAGAACCGATTTTATCGACATACAGAAGCTCATATAAAATATGGACTAAATGTCCTGTGAGCCTACATAGCGTTTGTTTCGTCACTAGAAATAAATAACAAGTATAAGAAAGGTTTCTACGTGTCGCCGCTCCAGTCTTTATTGTGATTCATCGTAACGTCTACTTTGTAGAAAAGGAATATCGTTTTTCATGTTAATTTCAGACCACAATGTCATTATATCTTCTTCACTTGGTGTAGCCAGAAGAGAATGGAATCTGTCTCTCCTTATCTAAAATCATTGACAGAAGTTGGAATCGAACCCAGTCCATAGATATACAAGCATATTATAAGTATGTGGCTCATTTTTCTATCGTAACGCCGTTGCACCTCTCTGGATGAGAATTGACACACAGGCTTCCTGTAGTAATTTGCAGCAGGTTCAGTAAATTCATTTACTTGGTTGACCGAATCACAATGAACTAGCTGCCTCGACTACCCAGTGCATAAATTCGACTTTATTTTGTAATCACCGAAATAAAATCACGTACCTGCCACCTACACAGAACAGCCAACAGTGTAGGATGCACAAATTTGAAAAGGAAGTGTTTCTTTCCACTTGAGCTACTGTATTGTGCCATCTCTTTGTTGAAAACGTCGTGCACTGCAAATGTCGCATTTCATAAGTAAAGTTTTGTATTCCTAGAAACCCAAAGTTTGCTTGTGAGCGGCGGGAAGAGGAGTTACCTGTTGTGCAGCATTGTAAGTTTTCACCATTGCACTATGAGCCGAAAGTATTTTTTTGCGATTTCCTTATCGATGTTTTATCTGACTGCTTGTAGCTCTTTCACAGAAGGGATAAAAACGTTACAGTCAGTGAGACTGGAAGTGCGAACCATAACAGATGCTATTTCTCAGGTCAGCGCATTACCATAGAGCTGGCGTAGAAGTACGTGTCTTAGCTTACTCTTACGAGTTCGATAATGTCTAGCACTCGTAAACCGCTATTTAAAGGACGAGATTAGTTGCGATTTCCACGTGCAACGACTTTCCTGGGCTGAAAACCGTAAATTTACAATCTTTTGTTACACCTAACGTGATAATAAATCAGATTATTCAATGGAAATGACAGGTAAAATCAAGTGAACTTTGAGGATAAATTCCGTGCGCACCAGGAAGGAACTCGTCGATCACAGAGTTGCCAAACATACGTTGCCTTGTTGTCAAATCTCAGTTACAGTACCAGCAGAAAGAAGACGAACCGATGTGATCGTACAGCGGGCTGGGAAGTGACCATAGCTGGTGACTCCAAGTCGCGGTTGCTACGGCCTGGAATACGTAATGCGTATGATTCGCATTTCTGTAACTAGGTTTAGGGACTGGAGCGTGGTTACTAATAATACTCCGAACTGACTGAAAACTAAGCATCATATATCAGTAACTCTCACAGTTGTTTTTATATTTATTTCGTAGGTGTACTAAAAACTAAGAAGCTCATTCAGAGACGTTTTCATGCCTCGCCGATAGTCGAGCAAAACAAACAAATAAAGAAAAAAAGAATGTGTGTGTGTATGATAGAGAGAGAGAGAGAGAGAGAGAGAGAGAGAGAGAGAGAGAGAAATCAAAAAGAATGAGAGAGAGTAAGAAATTGTTGTAAAGAAATTGAATCATGGTATGTAAAGAAATCTTTCATTAAAATTACACGTTACACATCATTACGAAATATCGTATTCATGATCTATGAAACAAAAATTGATCTAATGTAATCTAATCATATCATATTGATGGCTATCCATGAAGAGTCATGAATTACCGAAATTTTTGCCAATACCAGTAATGAAATCTAAACTTGAAAATAAAAGACGACAATTTTTGTAATAAACCTGGACTCCTAACAAGACAATTTCGTCCCTGTTAACTAACCACGAAAGATGTCTGATATACCTCCAAGCTCAAGTAACAAAGTGCGCATGCATTTAAAGATTAAGTGCATGATGTGAAGTTATATGACGGAGATACGAACCCAACACGTAATCGTATTGTTAATTAAGTAAAATCAAATGTTACGTATCGGTTTTCCTTACCAGCTGCTAGGTGTTTGAATCTAAACTAAGGATACAAACTTTTGTACCTAAGCGACAATCTAACTACACGCCTACCGTGCATCCACAAATATAGCTTAAATATCAGTTGCTTACTCACCAACGGTAAGGTGTGTGCGTGTTTGACAAGAAATAATGACACCTATTGCGATTGTTGGCAACACATGAATAGACATTAAAAGCGCACGTTGGTTTTCACTAGCGGGACGGTGTGCACGTTATAGGGCTTGAACTGAAACTATGAATATTTTTGTATTGGATCAGGATTCGGACCCACATCCTTACCTTTGGAGGAGACCTAGAGAAGGTTGCAGTCTTGCGAAAAGGGACGAAATGGTTGAACTATAATGTCCCGAGAGATTCAGATCCTCGAAAGAGGAGAAACGAATTCGAATCACAGTCCAGCACCAAATTTTTCAACGTCTCTAGTTGAATCAATTACAAGTAAAATAAGAGCCCCATCCTTTAAATGGCTATCGGTTCATAAAATAAAAGAAAATTTTCCAATGTAAGTAAGTTTACTGGCGACTGTATTTCTGTTTACGATGACTTCCGCTATGTCATTTCCCAACGTAACCTGGCTCTGCCCAGTTGGTAATGATGGAACGTGATTTGTATTGCGAATTCTGGATTATAACGTCTTTCTTTTGAGGTTACCAGACGCAAAGTAAATCTGTTTGTGCTTCTTAAAAGTAAATGTCTGAACCCACGCATTGCTCCTGTGATAGTTCCACCAGGCCATTGTGCCCATATTTCCCAGCCCCAGGAGTGAGCTGCAACGGATGATGTGCTGAGCTTACAAAAGTAGTCACGGTGGATAAAACGCGAGTCTATTAAATGTTTAAGTAGAAACAAGCTTCTGAAGCGGAGATTATGCTATTCTCATGTCATCAGGATGTAGAGACCCTTGTAGGCATCATAGGCTCGATGTGAAGCCATTTTGAAATGTTCACAAATTCAGATATTTTCTTAGTTCGTGAAGATCCACTGTGAAGTGTGAAGTTACCGGATAATTGGATTATTACCGTCATTATTACTATCATTTTCTTCATGCCGCTGCTGGAACACTGTACTTGAATATCAGTTCGTGCCTTTTGGTCACTATACAAGTAGTTTCCCAAGAAGAGGTTCTTTCTCTGTCTACAGAATTCTTTTCATGTTAATATCAAACATCAGTAATTACTCATAGATTACATTAAAACTAAAGTAATCGATGAAGACGTTACTTGATAACAAAAACGCTCTGCCTTTCTTCTATTACTTGCGCCTAGAAATGGCTGTCGAGTACTGCCAAACCAAAAGCCAAGAGATCTTACTGCCTGCCGATATACGTCGCTGTCAATTTTTCCATATGATTTGGTCGACGTGACCTGTTTCAAGTTGTGTATGACAGAGAATGTTTTAGAAAATCAATTGTTTTCCTTTGCAATAAAGAAAAAGATTTTCATTCTAAGCTATCCAAGTTCAAAATTTTTGGAATATTAGTTCCAGTTTAATATTCGCTTCTATAATGTAGGAAAGTATTTCGCACTTGCAAAACTCGGATCCGGCCCACTGACCTTACACTCAGCCGCCGGCCATAAATTCTGGCTCAGAGTGACACCAGATTAAGTAACCTAATATAGCGAAGATTATTTGCCAGTGCTCTCTCTCACCGGAAAATACGCAGTTCACTCACTAATTGGGCTCCATTAGTACACTGTAACAGTAATTTCTGTGTGTCTGCAATGCATTCGGATTGTAGAATTTAGTGGTGCTCTCTCTCCCACTTCTGTATACAATATGACTGACCTAAACGGGCCCTTTATCGTTACAGGCCCTGAGCAGTGCTACATCATACTGACAACAGTAATGTTCTTATACTGACAATCTGACTGGTCGTTTTACCTGATTTTGTAATCATTTAAATAAGACAACATGACCTTCCAGTGGGAGACATTTCGTTCTCCCTTTTCCTTCTGTGACATTTTTCCGTAATCTATTTGCCTTCCAATCAGCGAAATTCGGTAGAGTACGGCCGGTAAACGATTTACAAATCACGATTTAGTCCCGTTAAGACGATTTCTTCAAACATTGTCGTTGCTAAAGGAATTTACTTTCGTCTTAAATCGTCTCAAGCAGCAACGTTCACAGACATCCCAAGTACGTAAAAGCTCATTATCCTGGTACGAAGTTTGTAAAACAAACTGCCCACAGTTTGTGTCAGGTTGATCTTTTCGTCTGATAGCACTGCCTAAGTATCACAAGTAGTGTCCCTGTAGCTGTGGGAATCATTGGTTAATAACGAGTTTAACACCAATGGGTATAGTATTGCTAAATTCAAATTAATTATCAACCTAAGTCTGAGTTCATCCGCAGACTGTAGCGAAGTTATAATACTGAAGCTAGACTTTGCATCCTTGTCCTCCTTGAGTGGGCATTGCAAGGCGTTTGCACACACGTACACAACACTATGAATACTTCGAACGCCATAGTTAACGTTGCTCTCATAAACTAGTTTTGTTTTTTTTTAATTCTTCTAGGTGTTCAGGATGCAATATGTGTTGTAGATACAGCCTTAGAGCAAAACATTGACCGCCGAGCCGTCCACATAAGGTGGACAACACAGTCGTGCTGCTCTCAGGATCCTGTGTCCGGCAGTAAGCTCGATCTGCAACATTGCAGACTGCGGCACCTCCCAGAGGAAGTCTTGAGTTCAGTCTTAGTACATTATTCTTGACTAAGGCCGTAGTCTTGAGGTAAAACGCGAGACTAGCTAATACTCGTATGACATCTGGCGACCGGAAGCAGACAACGACAAAATTTTTATCGCCCCTTTCCTCTCGGTGCTGAAGCTATGCGTGTATTTCAAGCGAATCTACAATATATTTCGCTTTGTGTCACACTGGTAATAATAGTTTGGTCCAGTGCGCTATAATTAAAGCGTCACATTCTGTTCCTTTCCTTGCACAGGAGATTCTTCAAATAATTTATTATTGTCATGGATTCATATGTGTTACTCAACGCACAGGGAGTAAATGCAATGTAATGTGTTTGGTTTCTTTCTTTGATTTTCTATGGTAAATGGATGAAAAAGATTGCGTCAATACCTATCAGAACCTGCACTATAGCTACTAAGGCAAATTGATTGTTTTGAGGTCCATAAATTAATTAATGGAGAAGTGAACGCTGTTCACAAATGATATTTAGAATATTCAATTGGATTTAAGGCGAAAAAATTGCCCATATTTGAAGCTACCCAGAGAAAAAGTAAGTTGCTAGAGACACTGTCAGCACATGTCTGCAGGGAAGTTTAGCATAGAGTAATCAAGAGGCTCATTTCCTTCATACTTATCAGCCTGGAATGTGAGTCTTAAGTGAAGAACAATATTGAAATTCGTATCGTTGATGGTCGATTCGAATTTCTTCAGAGACGCTGGTATTGCGAAGCAGCTTGGAAGTCAGAACGCCATGATCTATGACGATTAACACAACTTACTGAGTCGAGCTACCAAGAAGATTTGATGTGTAAAGGTTTTCTTCCGATTTCGATACAGAATTTTTTCTGGAAATTCGCAGCTCCTTAAAAAAAAAGCTCGCACACGATGGTCCCTACCTCAGTTGGAACTGACGACTGATTGAGCCGTTCTGACACGAGACATGGGCGCTACCACCGGGTTACAGACACACTGCTACCTTTGCACCACTCTCATCATGGTATTGGTCGCTCAGCCTCATAACGCATCGTGAAAGATAATAAAAGTTGCCACTTATGTGAAGAATAGCATTTCTTTAGCCAAAAAATTGAATTTTCTGCCTCAGTATCTTAGTTTACGTAAGGATTATACAGCATGAGCCATTCAAATGGAAAGGTAATATCAAGTAAATTTAGTGAGCCAATTCAGTACCATAGGCGGAAGTGATTGCACTGTCACAGTGTTGCCTAATGTTTGTGACGATGTTGCCAAATCTCAGGTGTGCTAGGAACAGCTGTGTAGCGGTATGCGTGGAGAATCCCCTGCTCGTGTCTTACGGGGATATGGAGAGGAACCGCAGGGTTTGGTTAGGATGCAGCGTTTTCTCCTAGCAGTTGTGTCAAACATTAAGGTGTATAATCTTCCATCACGATTACAGTTTCCTACAAAATATATACAAATAAAACACTTACCTTGTTTCTTTCCGACAAAAGATTATTTCAGTACGATAAAAAGTTTTTGGAAATCTCTTATGCCCACCTGTCACCAAAGTAAGATAAACACTTTGCACCTCGAAATCGATTGCATGTATGTGCAGTCTTGTGATGCTTAAATAACGCTCAAAGGACATTAAGTCCATATTTTATCTGAGCTTCTGTATGTCGATAAAATCGGTTCTAAACTGGGAATGCAACTTAGACCGTAACGCTGAATTTGATCCCTTCGTGAGAATACAGCACGGCTACTATTTGTTGTTTGTTCAGAACTGCAGATTCCTCAACATCTCCACATACTGCGCGTGAATGGGTTCGAATCCTGGCCCGGCACTATAGATTTCATTATGTATTATCAAGCTCTAGCATGAGAACACCTATCTGCTGGTGGATAATTATTTTAATGTTTAATGTAATTTCATTCGTTGTCAACACTAACGATATGTGACGTTTTGACACCCAGTGAGACACAGGACTATTTGCGAGATCACTGTAAGTTCAAGATGTTAGTCCGAGATGGACAAAAATTCGGAAGCTGACGTATCTTTGTGTGTAGTCAAAAGCGATATGATGTGTGGAGCTGTATTCCCAGTGAGCACTGAACTCTTCGTCATATTATTTCTAGTTCAAACACGCTCACATGTCGCTGCTGGTGCAACAAACCCATATTTAACGTTCGTTTTCTCTAGAATATAAGAGCGATAGATGCCGGGTTGGAGTCTTGGGAAGGAAAAAAAATGTATGTTTCGTCTCGTCATTTCAGTTAAAACATCTAGCTACTGCCGAGAAAATCCGAAATGTCACAGTTGACTGTGCGTCGATATCTATCCGATTAAGTTCTGAGTTCGAACCCCTGTCCAACACAAAGCCTTACCTCACGGCAATTCAAGTAAGTTACTTGTCAAGAACCAAGATTCAACATCTCTCGTCGTTCGTTAACAGGGACAATAGGTGCTTGGTAGGAATTCGCGTCCGGCAAAAATGCTTGCGCTATGTAATTTAAAGTTGGTATTTGCAAACCGGCTCTCTCTAAAATCGAGGTATATCACTCTCTGTATGCCTAATCAGGAGTGACTGTTAGTTTCCGTCAGGCAAGAAATCTTTGCTTAGTCTGCATGACCTGGGTTTGAATCCATATGCAAAACGAGACGGTTCGTCGTGTCATTTGAAGTTCATACATATTCTCAACTGGTTGCCCGTGAATAACTTCAATTTTTAATCTCATTTTGTGTTAAATATTAAGTACGGTATGTTACTTTGAAGAGGAAATCATGAATACGACGAATTTACTACGTGTATTACCTATCTGACGTAATAACGAGAGTGGTAAAATGTCAGGTATGTCATTTATTGTAATAAATGTGAGCTACAAGCCTTAAGGGCAGTCTTATCTGTGATAAGGTGTTCCGTTATATTTGTAGTATCGTGGTATTACTTTACATCTTGAGTTATTGCGATACAGAACAGTGTTTTCTTGTGGTGATTTGTTGGAACAATTTTCAATAGTCAAACGACTGTACCAAGGAGCGATAAGGGGACCGGCTAGACAGTTGCGTTATGTGGGTTGCATGTGAATCAGGCGAAATTCAATTCGGGCGTTAGGATAGTTTTGAGCATGACTGTACGTGTAGGGGCAAATGAATGATTAGAGTTGAAGAAAAACTGGATGATTAATTCAAGACAAAGAGCTTCACAAATTGATAAGTCGATAACGTGTTGGGCCACCTCTGGCCTTTCCGCGGGCAGTTACTAGGCTTGACATTCACTGATAAAGTTAGTGGATACCCTTCTGACGGATATCGTACCAAATTCAGTTCAGTTGGTTCGTTACATCCTCAAAATCGCGACCTGCTTTAAAGAACCTGCCCATTGTGCTCCAGATGTTGAAAATTGGTGAGAGATATGGCGATCTTGCTGAGCAATGTATTGCCTTGCGTGTACAAACACGTAGATACGATATCCGTGTGTGGTGCGTAAATTGTCGGTAGGCACCTCACTTAGTGTCCCGAGCAGAGTTCAAGCCGCCATAAAGACAAAGGGTGGACGCACTGCATATTAATGTCCACTAACAGGTGTCTGTACACTCACTGATAGGATAGTGTATTTCGAAATGTTAGCAGAGGCCAGAAGTTGGAGCATTTGGTCTTCCTCTTAAAGCTTACGTGGGGCGAGTCGTAGAATCTCTATAAAGAGACACCTCTGGCAACACTAGTTGAAAGTGGCCTTCAAACTAGCCGTCAGAGCTGCCGTAGCCGAGACGCCCCCTGGGTAAACGCTACGGACTTCTGCAGTCGCGCCTCGCGATCTGTCACGAATTATGGAATGTATTCGCAGATACCAATTGTAATACGACAACGGCTATACAGTTTGCTGGAAACGTACAGGATGTTCTGAAATTCCCATCACTACCTGCTACAACTTGTAGAGGGGACTGAGTACATAATACTCATATTTTAAATTGTAACCTGTCTCCCGAGACGTACCGTATACTAGAACCACTTGAAAACATGTTGGTAACGCTGTCACTTTGACAAGTAATTTGTTACATTGAGGAGCCAAAGAAATATCGTTTATGGTCCCCGCGAGCACGCAGAAGTGCCTCAACACGCCGTGGCATGGACTCTACTGATGGCTGAAGTCGCGCTGCAGGGAACTGACACCATGAAACCTGCAGAGCTGCCCATAAATCCGTAACAGTGAGAGGGAGCAGAGATCTCTTCTGATCAACACTTTGCAAGGCATTCCAGATATGCTAGTTAATGCTATAAAATTTACTAGAAACGTACAGTATGTTTGGGGAGTTTGGTGGCCAGCGAAAGTGTTTAGGCTCGGAAGAGTGTTCCTGCAGCCACTCTGTAGCAACTGTGGTTGTGTGGGCCGCTCCATTGTCCTGCTGGAATTACCCACTTCCGTCGGAATCCACAATGGACACGAATGGATGCAGGTGATCAGACAGGATGTATCTAGACGTATCAGGGATCCCACATCACTCCGAATGCGCACGCTCTACAACGTCACAGAGCCTCCACCAGATTGAACAGTCCGCAGTTGACATGTGGGGTCCATGGAGTCATGATGTTGTCTTCATACCCATACACGTTCATACTGTATATACATTTTGAAATGAGACACGTCCAACCAGGGATTATGTTTCGAGTCATCAACAGTCCAATGTTCGTACCGATGGGCCCAAATGAGGCGTAAAGCTTTGTGCTGTGCAGTCAGCAAGGGTACACGAGTGGGCCTTCGGCTCTGAAAGCCCATGTAGATGATGTTTCCATGAATGGTTCGCATGCTGACACTTGTTGATGGTCAAGCATTGAAATTTTCAGTTATTTTCGGAAGGGTTGCACTTTCGCCACTCTGAACGATTCTCTTCAGATTCCATTCTTGCAGGATTTTTTTTCTGGCCGCAGAGATGTTGGAGATTTATTGTTTTACTGGATTGCTGATATTCAGGGTGCCCTCGTGAAATGGTCGTACAGGAAAATCCCCACTTCATCGCTACCTCGTAGATGCTGTGTCCCATCGGTCTTGCGCCAAGTATAAAACCACGTTCAAAGTCATTTAAATCTTAATAACCTGCCATTGTAGCAGCAGTAACCGATCTAACAACTACGGTAGACACATGTCTTACATAGGCGTTGCCGGCGGCAGCACCATATTAAGCCTGTTTACATATCTCTGTGTTTGAATACGCATTATTATAATAGTTTCTTTGGCATTTCAGTGTAGATGTGACCGAGTACATCTATTGTTCTACAGTTTCACTCTTTAATAACCAAAGAATCAAAAAAATCGGTCTTCAGAGACACTGGTTTTAAAGGAGGGCGTTTTCCAATTTGAAATTAGAATGATATTATTTCCTTCAGCTGCTGACGGGCGTTGATAGATATCAACGAAGACAGGTGAAAATGTGTGCCCCGACCGGAACTTGAACCAGGGATCTCCTGCTTACATGGCAGTCGCTCTATCCATCTGAGCCACCGACGGCACAGAGGATAGTGAGACTACAGGGACTGTCTCGCGCACGCCTCCCGCGAGACCCACATTCTCACCTTTGTATGTCCACACACTACATTCGTAGCGTCCTTTCGCACATGTCCGGAAGAACAGACACAATATCCATATAAATATATTTTCCAATTCGCGTGCGCTGCGTCTCCACGGTGCACCACAGACGCACCTGCTGACGGTGAAGGCACCCTTACTCGAAGACGTTGTGCAATGGTAACGAAAAGCGTGTGGGGAGGAGTCAGACGTTGTGGACAACGATCTTGATAAAGGCGACCAGCAGCTCTTCCAGTACTGTGCGCTTTGGCCACACAGAATACTCGTGTCGGTGTATTCGGCAAAAGTGTGCTCAGAAAAGTTGCTCTAACACTCACAGACACATCAACGAGACTCGATCCAGGTCAGAGAGGAGACAGCCGTCAAATGACATCATAGGATCAGCCGTAAGTAACCCCCCCCCTCCAGTGTTTATAACCCTGTTGCATACCACATTAGCGAAGGTGTATTTATACGGCTGTAGCACGGATATACCTTTCCATACATGGGCTCCTCTTCAAAATATCGTCACTCAGTTCCCTAGAAGTTTTTAACGGGAATTTTGCAACATACTGTATCTCTCCACTAACTATACAGTTCTTTCCAGAATTAGATCCCTCTGCAGTGGAGTGTGCGCCGATATGAAACTTCCCGGCAGATTAAAACTGTGTGCGGGACCGAGACTGGAACTCGGGACCTTTGCCTTTCGTGGGCGAGTGCTCTACCATCTGAGCTACCCAAACACGACTCACGCCCCGTCTAAACAGCTTTACTTCTGCAGTACCCCGTCTCCTACCTACAGCTGTTGTACGACATTCGAAATATACGGATGTATTTCAGAATTTCGGCGTAATGCAACTTCGCAGAAACATGGCTGAATTTTCCTGTATATTGTTATCATTAAAACCAAGCACCGTCTCAGTACCTAATACTTTCTGATATGGAGACAATTTTCATCATTTCAAGCACTATTAAAGTTGGTAGGTGTAGGAAAAAAAATACCAGTACCATACTGAAAATATCGGTGAGAAGCGATAGAATTCCTACAAACAACTTGGAGAAAATCATTTTGGGTTCTAGGCCATGTCATTATAAAACAGTGAAACAACTAAAATAACTACATTCCGACCATCGTTTGAACGATCCTCTTCAGAGCGAATAAATGCCACGAAATTTCAAATCAGCAGCAGCGAAATGAAAGGTCGATTTGGAAACAGTTCCTATTTCTTCTTTCTTATCTTCGATTAATTTCCCAAATATCTCGTTCGTTTCGTATGTTGCTTTCTTTATACAAGGTGTTCAACATTCCTAGAGCTTGCAATTTTACCTAGTAACTCATGCATGCAAACGTCATCTAACGAGGCTACAGAGCATCAAAATACAGGCGCCAGCTCCGGCAAATGTATGTAAGTAGAGTGTGATGCCGTGATCATGTATCAATTTGATCATGTATCATGATCCGGAAACGAATGAGTCGAAAGTTACATACCTCTGACGGCGGAATACAAGTACTAGTACTGTTGTTGCTAACTTTCAAAGGTGGTAGTATGGATCAAAGTAAGAAAAAATGTCCGGTAAACATGGGCTACAAAATGCATACCTGAGGAGCTATGAGCACTTGTTCAGCAGTGGAGATATGTTTTATGCAAGCGAAGATGAACAAGTCCTCACAGCTCTTAAGGTATGCATTTTACAGCCCATGTGTACTGGACATTCGGTCCATACTACCACCTCTGAAAGTTTCCTGCCCTACATCTCAGCTACAACACTACCGGTAGATCCTGTCACACGTAACAGGAATGTCTTCTCTTCCAATTCTCCGTTATAGGGACATAACCTCAAGTTTATAGATTTATCCATCTCCATCATCATAGAAAATTGGTAACATCTTCATTGAATCTTTCTGTGTACACATATTTTACATACTCCAGCGCCTGTAACTTCGATACCCTGTAGCGTCGCTGGATGACGTTTCCAGACATCGATTCCTATGTAAAACTTCATCTGGTAGGTCCCCTCTACAGACGCGATAAGTGTGTACCACGACGTGTGAAACATTCTGTATGCAAAGTGAATAACATGGGTGAATGGGCTAGAACCGAAGCCCCCCCCCCTCCCATTATCTCTCTCTCTCTCTCTCTCTCTCTCTCTCTCTCTCTCTCTCTCTCTCTCTCTCTCACACACACACACACACACACACACACACACACACACACACACACACACACACACACACATTCTCTCACTTTCATTCTCTCACTCTCTCTTCTCAACTATCAACTGCCAGCTTTCCTTTATGTCTTTTATGTCTTAAAACTGCTGTCTGATTTCTGGCAGAGCTCTAGATAACATGCCGCTCACTGTATTTTATCGCTGGTTGCATCATCTTAAATTCAAACTGTATATTTTGCTCAAAATTGTCAGAAGTTATTTTGTAACATCTATAGATGTTATAAATATGGGTTGAATTTCTTCAACCGATCTCTAGCGGCTAGTGTGTTCTCTCAAAATCGATTTTCCTCTAGCTCGTCTCCTCTAATTCCTGTGTAAATATTTTGGATCAGTATTTTCAGCCAGGACGTATGAAAGTGATGGTTCGATAGTATCCGCACTTATCACTATTTGCCTTATTTGGTGTTGGTGTTATTTTTTTCGTTTAGTCTGAAAATTTAGCAGTCACGTCAGTTAGCATAGATGTTGAGGAGTGAAGCAGCAAACGTCGACAGAGTGAGTCCTCGCCGGTGCTGATAGAGCCTTCTGGTGGCGAAGCCCTGCACTACAGACAACTGAGTGTGTGAGGAACTAGTAGCGACATCTAGCAGCGAAGTGATGAACAGCAAAATGGCCGCGAAATTTGAGTGACTTAAATGTCTAGTTGCTGTTTATTTCTTCCTTTACACTATTATTACAAAACAGATTACGGCATCACTGCTCGGTTAGTCTGTTACCGTATTTTTGTGTATTTCACACATTACAAAATAGTTCTGTTCTGGTAACATATAATGCAAACTACATCTCGAGCGACATTAATGTATGCAGCATGTTACATTCATCATTCCCTCTTCGTAATTTAGTATTACTAATAGTTTTGTCCACACTTTTAAGCATTAAAAATGGATATGTGGCTCCGAACAGGACTACTGTTACATTAAATGTTAACAACATAATCGCACGGTATAGTGAGTTAAAGAATATTGAACAGCAACGAGAACTGTAAGTAAGTTTATGCAATGCAACGTTAGTGATATAATAGTACAACAGTAATAGGCGTTTTTCAGCCCTTTTTTCTATTTTACAGTTTCACTCATTACTGATGGCAAATGCCTTGCAGAGAACGTAATATTCTGCATCTTCGGTACGGCCTTTACAATCTCTTTCATTGAACTGCACTTAACCTGGAGAGGTAGTAATACAATTTTTTTCTCTGATCTATAAGATACTTTTACAAAAAGTAGAGGCAGAGAGGTAGTCATGTAACTATTAATCGAAATATTATATGAACTATATGGGCGTGTTAGTAAAATCACCAAGAAATTCCTCTTATTAATTTTAAGTGTTATCTGTTTGATTCAGCTCACATGAAACCACGAGAAATATCGTTTTTATAAAAAAAAAAAAAAAACAGTTTATGTCATTAGTGACCTGTGTAAAATCAAACATCTCATTTTGACACTAGAATAATTTGAGAAAAAAGGCCTGTTTTAGTTTTTGAAAATGCAATAAGTGAAAACAATGTATTTTTAAAAGGTATTGTCAATTGTTATGAAACGATTTGTTATACAGAATTTATTAATCGCATAGTAAATCATGATACTAAAAAGAACACCTTGTTGGCTTGTGATACAATATTTTGCATTTTCTTATGACTTTGAAATAATTACTGCTTTTTCAGCACTGAGAATGAGTAAAATACATTATGTAATATATGAATCAGTATGATAAACTTTTTTCGAATATTCATTGTTAACTACAAGAAAATGGCAGATGTTTGGGTATTTACCTCAGAAGTATTCAGCACACGAAGGATAACAAAAATCATTTTTTTGGTAAGGTTTTTGTTTCATAGTTTCCTACAAATATTACTGATACCATAGTGAGATATATTAAGTACCTTAAAATATATGTGGATGTGGTCTGGTGAAGAAAGTGTGTGAATTAAAATTTAAAATGCTTGCACCAGCATAATCAGGTTTAGTTTGTAGTGTGGGAGTGAGCTCCACGTGGGACCCGAAGCACGGACCCCACGGGGGTACCCGGCATGCGCCACATGCCAAGGCAGAGGTGGAGGCTAGTGTTTGGAAGTCTGAAAATTCCAGCGCCGGCCGGGGATTGAACCCCGGCCCGGCTGGGGCGAATAGCCCCAGCCGAGGCGCTGGAACGTTCCAGACCCCCTTACCACTAGACCACCGGGGACCCTGGCTGTTTCTTGCTCCATAGTCCAGCTAGTGGTCGTAGAGCACTTCCTGTTGTCCTCCGTGTTTACACCGAGGCAGCAGTGGCGTGGTGTAACAGGAAGTGTTTACTTGCGTCCGCTGGATGTCCACTTAGTGTACGACTTATTTACCCGGCTGACGTTCGTGTCGCTATAATCTCTTTAGTTCCGTTACAATTATATGCAGGTACTGAAAATCTGCCTATGCAGTTGCACGCAGTCGCATCTCACTATTTGAACCTCTGTAATTCGATCGTGTTGTCAAGACCCATGTCAGAACTGTTTATCGAAGAAAGCTCATGTGTTCGGTACATTTCATAAACGGAAGCGACTGGGATAACAGACAGCCCGTAAACATTTTGTAATGAAGTGTCAGCCAGTACGTAATACTCGATATCTGGAGTTGTTTTATCGGTTATTAAGATAATCGTTTCACCCCTATACACTTAAAAAATTCCCGTGTTTTCTCAATAAAGCATAAGCACAGTACATAAATCCCTCGCGAAAATGACATCGGAGAAGTACAAGTGTTCGAGTGCCACAGAAAACAAGTGGGTCCTTGAAGGTGTGGAACGGAGAGCAGAACTAAAATAAGATGTAACGTTTCGGGATTCCCTCATAGTCGCGTAGACACTCCAGAAGCAGGAAGATCCGTTTGATGACGTCTCTTGAGGAGCGAGGAAAAAATTCACTCTCAAATAACTACTGTACAAGATGCCTCGCCGCCTCTTGAAGGGTGTCATGGGATTCTGCAGCCGTGGACTCGGCGACCCGTGAGCCAACGCGGTGTTTCTGACCACATACATTTTAGCTGCGGGTTCTCCGACGTGCAAAGGAAGCCGCGACAATGGGGAGGCTCTGCGTGCCGTTTTGTAATAAGAACGCCTCTCCACATTTTATCGTAGGAATGATATAAATTTTAAACTTCTTAGATCCACCGAGTCATTATGTATTCTTAAAATATCTTTAACTCTTTTTCAACACATATGTATCTTTTACCTCTTTCACTGAAGAAGCTGACCAACAGATTTTTTTCAATTTCAGGTATTGGTTTTATTGCATTCTCCTTTAGCGTATTGATCAGAAATTGTAGGTTAAGATACCTTTGCCTTATTGAGTATCGTTTGCTATGCCAAACTTCGACAGCATTCATGGTCCTGTGCATCGAATTGATGACGGTAGATAGCTGACCGAAATCACTTTGAAATAAATTCTCTGATCGCAGATAACTTTGATACAGTAGTGTTAGGTATCGAGGTATTATCTAACGCAACTGAAGCCAACCTAAGAGTGAATTTATTTTTCGAAATAATTTCGGTCGACTGTCTGTCTTCACCAATTCCACATTTCAGGTTGTGTACTAGCATTTTCCATCTATTGACTGATTAAATAGTCTACGCCACTGAGCACTTGCTACGCTGTTACTCTCCATGCTTCATCAAGGCAGTCCGGTGGAAGATGGACTCTACAGCACACGTGCGGCAAGACAAACGAACTACTTCTTCATCCCTGTATTGCTCCACTAATCGCAGTTCTTGTATGTCTTCCACAGGCATTGCTTGAAATGAGAATTACAACTGGAAAATAAATGTCTCGGATAACACTGTTTTCATAGCTTAATTTGCAGTCATTTCGAAGTAAAGCAATGCAGTTTTAAATGACAACCAAGTTATGACATTTCTCGGTTGAGAAAAAATATTTCACAATTATTTTGACTTTCCTCTGGTAAAAAAGCTAGTCTTCCGTGCTTCAGGTATCAACAAGTTGTTTCCAACACCTCTGAAATGTCCGTCCATAAGAAGAGCTTTATTTTCAAACATTTTCTCCCCTTCTTCGTAACTGATCACCAGGATTCATTTGTCAGGAACAGGGTTATTATGTCTCCTTAAAAACTTCAGTCACTTTGAAAATATCTTCGTGCTGCCGAATCCCTGAACTACTGCCGTCTTTCTCACAATTCGTTATACTTGCGACGTAATCTAAACCTTTATCTCGCAAATCTTGAAATTGCTCTTTAAACCCTCCGAAAAAAGGCACTGTCTACTCACCGCAGACTGTTTCCCAGCAGTTATGCATTCGTTTCTCCATCTCCACATCTGTTTCGTCAGGTTGGGCGAGAAACTTACTGTTGAGCCGTGATTCTACCATTTACAATTTTTAAACTGCCGCTGCTCCTATTCCGTTCGGAGTTCCTGTACAGGCAATTCGTATAATTACCACATTTCCGGTGTTCCTGGCACCGCTTACCATCCTTTCCCCTTTCTGTTTCCTTTTCCTTTCCTTTCCTTTTTCTAACCACACGCTCCAGTCACATTAACGTGATAACCGCCTGTGTCCGACGCTAATGTGTAGGGTATGCGTAACGCGGAAACTCAGCCACTTATGTGACATCCAAAAGGACGTGATCATTGCCTTTCGGGCCACAGGTGGATGCATTTTCGAAACGGCAGAGTTCGTAAAATGTTGGCGTGTTGCCATATTTAAAGCACTCCGCGCATGGCGCTGTCGAGAGCCGACGCTGAGGCCGTTGTGGTGCCCCACGGTCCACAGAGGACAGGAGTTAAAGGAGACCGCAGGTGAATAACGTGCAACTGCTGAGCAACTGACCATGCACGTGAACAGAAGAGCCTACCGACAGTGTCTCCTCTAAGACCACTCAGCGAAAAATGCTATGTGTGGGTCTCCACAGCAGACTCCTGGTCCACACACCTATGCTGACTGCTGTTCGCCCGCGACGAAGGCTGGAATTTTCACGCCAGTTCTGCGACTGGGTGTCCACTGAACGGTGACCTGCGGGCTTTCCAAGTGACAGACAGACGTTGGCGTGTAGGGCGCGATTCACCTGAAAGTGAACACCCTGCAACAGTCGGCGGCAGGGTTAGGACAGGAGGAAGGATCGTTACGATCTCACAAACGTTATCGTGACACTCCCGTCGTTCTGGAAGGCACAGTGGATGAGCAGAAATATCGGTCGGAACCGTTGCCACACCTACATCGAGTCTTTTTTCCCTCGGAATCTACCAGCAGAACAACTAAATCTGTGACACAGCTTGCAGTGTGAAAAGCACCAGGATGAGTTTGCTGTACTCCACCGACCACCAGGCTTCCCGGGCTTAACGGAATCGAGAATATGTGGGACCACCTCGATGAAGCTCTTCGTATCCTGGGTCCTCAACCGAAAAACGTAGCGCAGCTAACTAAGGCACCGGCGTCGGCATGGCTCAGTACCTCACTGACTCCTGCGCGTTTCTCAGTTGTCCGCACTTCCCGTTAATCGTATCCCCCTACAGTGACTCAATGACGACACTCTCCCGTACACGACAGCATCATCAACAGCCGCAGACTGCTGTTCACTCTGCCTGTCACCTCATTTATGTCTATACAGTATAACAGCTGTCTGTTACACTTCCTGGGACACTCCTGACGATACCCTTGTGTCTGATCAACGCTCGCTGTCGAGAACGTACTGGTATCTGTTGTAGACTTTAAGCCGCTCTCATATCTGGGAACCGACTCCGTATGCTTATACGAGGCCTTTGGTTAACAGTGTGCAGTGGAGCACCGTGCCAAAGGCTTTTCTCAAATATAGGAGAGTGCAATGTGCTTAGGACCCTTCATCCGTGGTTCGCAGTATATAATGTGCGAAAAGGGCAAGCTGCGTTTCACACGAGCTTTCTAAAACCGTGCTGATTTCTGGACGTAAGCTTTTCGGTGTCTAGGAAATTTATTATAATCATATTCAGAATACGTTCTAGGATTCTGCAGAAAATCGATGTCTGTAATTTTGCACATCCTTTCTTTTACTCTTCTTGTACACGAGTGTCACCAGCGATTTTTTAAACTGCCTTAGGTTGGACCCATTACAGGTGTAATATTCAGAAGGCAAATGTATATTGATCTCGTTATATACGGCTGCAACTTGCGCTTTTGCCAGTCCTTTGCGAAATACTGCTGGGCAAGAGAAAGGCGATAAATGCGAATGAAGTAAGTAAAACTGAAATTGTTTTAACTTCTTCGCTGTCGCCGAATCCTTTCCAAGCGATGCGTCCTTGAGCGGGTCAAACAGGTAGCAATAAATGCTCTACAAGTGAGGTTGACTTTTGAAGTTTTTCTTACCAGTCAAGTACAATGCAGACAGCTTCCATTCTCCTTAATGTCAGCAATATGAAAATGAAAATTCACGAAAGTCAAATCTGGACTGTAGCGATAATGACGCAGAGTCTCCCAACCCATTACTGTTTCTTTTCCCTTCCAGTGGTTTCTTGGATCAGCTGCGCTATGTTTGGGCGAGCGTTGTTGTGTAATAGTATCACGTCTTTTCTTTGACATTGGCGACCCTTTCCTCTCGTTTTCGGCTTTACTTTGCTCATCACTATGTGTGAGTGGTCAGCGCTGCATCCTGTACGCTGATCTTCCAAATAATCACCAAAATACAACTACTTTGGCATCCAAATGATGGCCAGCATCACTTTCCTCGCTGATGCTCGAGTTTGAATTCCTTTCGGACAGGTGAACTAGTGTGCTTCCATTTCACTCCTTGTCTTTTCGAGTCGGGTTCCCCATTTTGAACGAAAGTTTAATCACACGTTAAAATCTCGTTCGAAAAAGGTTCACCTTCACGTTCATAGCACTCTTTGTTTCCTTGTGTTGTGTGAATTCTCTCGGGACCCACGTTGGACTTGTTTCGCTGTATTTGAGCATGTCAATGACGACGTTATGGACTGTGCCACTACCTGTTGCAGCTATTTTGCTATTCAGTTCTACTGCAACACGTCGGCCATCAGGAGTAATGTCTTCAGAGCCGGCTTTAAGCGAAGGAGGAGACAGTTCAATTGGCCGGCCACGGTGTTTTTTATTAGTCACTGAAGTTAGATTGTTTTTGAACTGTCCTACGTATTTATCAAAAATTTCCGTCGTTCGCACAGCTTCGACCATACTGAAAAAACGTTAGAGAAAATATTTCGGCCGTTTTCCGTCTTCTGAAAGGGAAAACGCATCGTTGAACGTTGCTCAGTTATCTGTCTCGCGTGTGTCGGACACGCCATTCTCAATTGCAACATTAAGGTTATAAATAAAACAATTATTTTTTGTCAGCCGCTCTTAGCTCATCACAGTCATGCCATCCTAAAGTCATGAAACTACAAAAATTCTTCCTACGGACTATTCGAGTTCATTAATTTGCTTTGCAGGGGAAACTCACGAAGGAGTATGCGCTTAGTATTTAGTCGGTCATTTCTAGTTGATGAGAAAGTTAAAACAAACAAGTAGCAAACCATTGCTCATTTATTTAGGAACAACATTTATCAGATACAGCTGAGTAACGTTTAACCCCAAACCTTAAATGTCATATATATGACACTGCTCGTAGCTGCATCATCTGGCAAGAGTACGCACTAACACCAATGACAAGAAAATGCACCATGACCTTCGTAAACTGTGCATTCTTCATGCCACTGTTGGGAGCAGACATCACACTCAATACAGTCTTCCGTGACAGACTCGTTTTAGTCTTCACCACACCTTGGGCAGTTCAAAACATGAAGTTGGAATAATAGACAATTGTGAAGGTGATTCGATAAACCCTAAGCCTGGCACTTAGATATGATTTGCACAATATCCATGTGGGTGTAGATCCCTCCTTGGATTGTGCCCTGGTTGTTGCTGAAGATGATGGAGCAGTTTAATCCAGATTAGCCACAGAGATTCTACGTTGTTCGTTACTGATATTTTGTCCCTCCTTGGTTTAGTTTGTTTTCCTAACAATGCATTTTTGTACGTAGACTCAAACAGAATTCCGGATGTTTTTGCAGCTTTCTTTAGATGTTCGAAAACCTAAAATTGTGCAGTTCACAAAACGAAAAATCATAGTATCCTATGACTACAGCATCAATAACTCTCATTTTCAATCGGTCAGCTCACACAAATACCTCGGTGTAACACATTGTAAGGATACGGAATTGAAGCAGGACTGAATAAAACTCATACGATTTCTACACCTGGATAAGCGTTCGACAATGTAAAATGGTGCAAGATCGAAGTTGTGAAGAAAATAGCTCTAGGCAGAGACAGGTATATATTAGTACAAGACCCAAGAGGAAATAAGAGTGGAAGACCAAGAACGAAGTGCAAGGATTAAAAAGAGAGTAAGACTTTGATATAGTTATTCGCCTATACTGTTCAATGTTTGTATCAAAGAAGCAATGAAGAAAATAAGAGAGAGGTTCAAGATTCGCACTGAAATACGGGTTGAAAGGATATCAGTGACAATGTTTGCTGATAATATTATCGTTGTCAGTGAAAGTGAATTACTACAGGATCTGATGAATGAAATATACAATATAATGAGTGTAGAATTAGGGGTCAGAGTAAATCAAAGACAATAGTGATGAGATGAAGCATAAACGGGAAAAGCGAGAGTCTTAACATTGGTGATAACGAAGTAAGAAATGGAACCATCACATCGTGTCAGTCAAAGATAAAGGTGCTGGCGAACTGTAATTTATTGTTAGAATTAAAGAGAAATATAATCTGTCTCGCGTGTGT
>NW_026062946.1:22500-28648 GCF_023897955.1 Schistocerca gregaria | reverse complement strand
ACACACGCGAGACAGATCTGTCCCTCTAAGAAGAAAAGTAATCGCTGACAGCACGAAGGATGTCACGCGACTAGTTAGCAGGCTAGAGTCTCGTTCGTTATCGGAATTAACCAGACAAATCGCTCCACCAACTAAGAACGGCCATGCACCACCACCCACCGAATCAAGAAAGAGCTATCAATCTGTCAATCCTTCCGGTGTCCGGGCCTGGTGAGGTTTCCCGTGTTGAGTCAAATTAAGCCGCAGGCTCCACTCCTGGTGGTGCCCTTCCGTCAATTCCTTTAAGTTTCAGCTTTGCAACCATACTTCCCCCGGGAACCCAAAAGCTTTGGTTTCCCGGAGGCTGCCCGCCGAGTCATCGGAGGAACTGCGGCGGATCGCTGGCTGGCATCGTTTATGGTTAGAACTAGGGCGGTATCTGATCGCCTTCGAACCTCTAACTTTCGTTCTTGATTAATGAAAACATACTTGGCAAATGCTTTCGCTTCTGTTCGTCTTGCGACGATCCAAGAATTTCACCTCTAACGTCGCAATACGAATGCCCCCGCCTGTCCCTATTAATCATTACCTCGGGTTCCGAAAACCAACAAAATAGAACCGAGGTCCTATTCCATTATTCCATGCACACAGTATTCAGGCGGGCTTGCCTGCTTTAAGCACTCTAATTTGTTCAAAGTAAACGTGCCGGCCCACCGAGACACTCAACAAAGAGCACCCTGGTAGGATTTAAACGGGGTCCGCCTCGGGACGCGAAAGCACCCCTTCGGCTCGCCCCACCGGCAGGACGTCCCACGATACATGCCAGTTAAACACCGACGGGCGGTGAACCAACAGCGTGGGACACAAATCCAACTACGAGCTTTTTAACCGCAACAACTTTAATATACGCTATTGGAGCTGGAATTACCGCGGCTGCTGGCACCAGACTTGCCCTCCAATAGATACTCGTTAAAGGATTTAAAGTGTACTCATTCCGATTACGGGGCCTCGGATGAGTCCCGTATCGTTATTTTTCGTCACTACCTCCCCGTGCCGGGAGTGGGTAATTTGCGCGCCTGCTGCCTTCCTTGGATGTGGTAGCCGTTTCTCAGGCTCCCTCTCCGGAATCGAACCCTGATTCCCCGTTACCCGTTACAACCATGGTAGGCGCAGAACCTACCATCGACAGTTGATAAGGCAGACATTTGAAAGATGCGTCGCCGGTACGAGGACCGTGCGATCAGCCCAAAGTTATTCAGAGTCACCAAGGCAAACGGACCAGACAAGCCAATCCGATTGGTTTTGATCTAATAAAAGCGTCCCTTCCATCTCTGGTCGGGACTCTGTTTGCATGTATTAGCTCTAGAATTACCACAGTTATCCAAGTAACGTGGGTACGATCTAAGGAACCATAACTGATTTAATGAGCCATTCGCGGTTTCACCTTAATGCGGCTTGTACTGAGACATGCATGGCTTAATCTTTGAGACAAGCATATGACTACTGGCAGGATCAACCAGGGAGCTGCGTCAACTAGAGCTGAGCAGCCGGCCGCCCGGGAGTGTGTCCCGGGGGCCCGCGCGAACACGCAAGCGTCCGCTCAATTATTCTGCAAACAGGAGGAGGCCGAGCTCCCCTGCACGATACACCTCGAAACCCTCTCAGGTCCCGGCGGCGCGCAGCGCCGTCCTAGGTACTTGGTCGGTTTCGAGAGAGGCGCAATCGCCCGGAGTTAGGCGAGTAGACGGTTTTAGTGCGAACACCCTTGCTCCCAACTGAGCTTGCCGCTGCCGACAGAGGCCCGGGAGCGTGCTGTCGTGGCATTGCCGGCGGGAGACAACACGCGCCACCTATGGTGACCGGCAGCTCCAACGCCAGCGCCACACAAGGGCAAAGCCCCACTTGGGTGCAGAAGCGAACTCTCCCAGCACAGCGCACGCGCCAACACGTCCGCACAACTGCGATACAAACCACCTGCGAGAACCGCTGGGGCGACCGAGCAGCAGACGGCGTCGCGGCGCCGAGTGCCAGGCGGCGGCGCATCCTCAACGCACACAGTCCTCAATCAGACCAGCACACTGCAGATGTCCACCGCGCTTCGCACCGGGCTCGGCTGAACCAACTTTGGCCGCCAGGCGCCGCGTGCAGGGTGCGCCGCAGCGTAGCTGCGCCGCCTGCCGGGCCCGTCGGCTGGCGCTCCTGCCACTCGGCGCCCCCCACCAGCCGCCTGTTGCGCGTGCGCCCACGCAGCGCGCGGCCAACACGCCGGGCGGCCCCCCTTCACCGGCCGGGAACAGTCCCACCAAGCCACCGCCGCGTATCGCTTCATACCCACATGGGCCTAGTCACGCGTGTGGATGTGGCGGGTACCGCTGAAACAACCGGTTAATAGCTGTACCGATCGTCGCCATCACAGATTCACCTCCAGCGTGAACAACCGCTCAACAACGGATTTCCAGTTCATTTGCGTATCTTGGGCAGTAAACGTAGATGTCCACCTACATTTGCGAATTCAACAATTCTTGCATGCCAGGATGTCATGTGTCACGACACGCTACATCAGACCACATACACACTGCGACATGTGCAGAAGAGAACACGTGGAAGGTGGCCCGCGCACGTATGCGATGTACCTTCCGCGATCCACTGTCAACCGGCATCTGCGGCATGTCCCAGATATGGAACGCGGTCCACCAGGGTAGCACTTTGTGTGAGGCAATACGACAAAGTCGGAATACACGCGTCACTACATCAGACGGCTCACGCTGACCTGACCTGACCTGACTCACCGCACCACCACCCCCCAGCGACCCAGGGTGACATACAATGCGTTCGTACGTTCCTCCCCACACGCCTCTACGGCGTACCACAGTGCAACCTAGCTGTTATTGGGAGACGAGACAAGTAGCATCAAGCACAACATATGGAAATTGAGATTCGACACCGTTGGGCACAGCCAGCGTACGGTCACACGTATCACACTACTTCACTCTGTACGTAACGACCGATGATCGGTACAGCGTGTGGGTTACGCGTACGACATCAGCGGACAATGGACACAGACCATACCACGACGTACACTGAGGGCGTCGACATCTGAATGCAACTGAACAGCTGCGAGGCTCATTTAACACTCAAACGCCAGACCGACCAGCTTGAGAGGACAGAGACACAAAGAGGGGGACAGAGGGGGGACAGAGGGGGGGGGAGGGGGGGGGGTCGGCGATATAGTCCTATTGCAGTACAATTGACAGTGGATAGCAGGAATATGTGGAAAGTAAGCAACACTCGCAAGACATCTACATGAGGATAACAACGACACCAGAGATTCCGAGCAGTGAACTATGTTAGGCAAAGGGACAACGTGGGTTAGGTTAAGGGACAACGTGGGTTAGGTTAAGGGACAACGTGGGTTAGGTTAAGGGACAACGTGGGTTAGGTTAAGGGACAACGTGGGTTAGGTTAAGGGACAACGTGGGTTAGGTTAAGGGACAACGTGGGTTAGGTTAAGGGACAACGTGGGTTAGGTTAAGGGACAACGTGGGTTAGGTTAAGGGGACAACGTGGGTTAGGTTAAGGGACAACGTGGGTTAGGTTAAGGGACAACGTGGGTTAGGTTAAGGGACAACGTGGGTTAGGTTAAGGGACAACGTGGGTTAGGTTAAGGGACAACGTGGGTTAGGTTAAGGGACAACGTGGGTTAGGTTAAGGGACAACGTGGGTTAGGTTAAGGGACAACGTGGGTTAGGTTAAGGGACAACGTGGGTTAGGTTAAGGGACAACGTGGGTTAGGTTAAGGGACAACGTGGGTTAGGTTAAGGGACAACGTGGGTTAGGTTAAGGGACAACGTCGGTTAGGTTAAGGGACAACGTCGGTTAGGTTAAGGGACAACGTCGGTTAGGTTAAGGGACAACGTCGGTTAGGTTAAGGGACAACGTCGGTTAGGTTAAGGGACAACGTCGGTTAGGTTAAGGGACAACGTCGGTTAGGTTAAGGGACAACGTGGGTTAGGTTAAGGGACAACGTGGGTTAGGTTAAGGGACAACTTGAGTTAGGTTAAGGGACAACTTGAGTTAGGTTAAGGGACAAATTGAGTTAGGTTAAGGGACAAATTGAGTTAGGTTAAGGGACAAATTGAGTTAGGTTAAGGGACAAATTGAGTTAGGTTAAGGGACAACTTGAGTTAGGTTAAGGGACAAATTGAGTTAGGTTAAGGGACAAATTGAGTTAGGTTAAGGGACAAATTGAGTTAGGTTAAGGGACAACTTGAGTTAGGTTAAGGGACAACTTGAGTTAGGTTAAGGGACAACTTGAGTTAGGTTAAGGGACAACTTGAGTTAGGTTAAGGGACAACTTGAGTTAGGTTAAGGGACAACTTGAGTTAGGTTAAGGGACAACTTGAGTTAGGTTAAGGGACAACTTGAGTTAGGTTAAGGGACAACTTGAGTTAGGTTAAGGGACAACTTGAGTTAGGTTAAGGGACAACTTGAGTTAGGTTAAGGGACAACTTGAGTTAGGTTAAGGGACAACTTGAGTTAGGTTAAGGGACAACTTGAGTTAGGTTAAGGGACAACTTGAGTTAGGTTAAGGGACAACTTGAGTTAGGTTAAGGGACAACTTGAGTTAGGTTAAGGGACAACTTGAGTTAGGTTAAGGGACAACTTGAGTTAGGTTAAGGGACAACTTGAGTTAGGTTAAGGGACAACTTGAGTTAGGTTAAGGGACAACTTGAGTTAGGTTAAGGGACAACGTGGGTTAGGTTAAGGGACAAATTGAGTTAGGTTAAGGGACAACTTGAGTTAGGTTAAGGGACAACTTGAGTTAGGTTAAGGGACAACTTGAGTTAGGTTAAGGGACAACTTGAGTTAGGTTAAGGGACAACTTGAGTTAGGTTAAGGGACAACTTGAGTTAGGTTAAGGGACAACTTGAGTTAGGTTAAGGGACAACTTGAGTTAGGTTAAGGGACAACTTGAGTTAGGTTAAGGGACAACTTGAGTTAGGTTAAGGGACAACTTGAGTTAGGTTAAGGGACAACTTGAGTTAGGTTAAGGGACAACTTGAGTTAGGTTAAGGGACAACTTGAGTTAGGTTAAGGGACAACTTGAGTTAGGTTAAGGGACAACTTGAGTTAGGTTAAGGGACAACTTGAGTTAGGTTAAGGGACAACTTGAGTTAGGTTAAGGGACAACTTGAGTTAGGTTAAGGGACAAATTGAGTTAGGTTAAGGGACAAATTGAGTTAGGTTAAGGGACAAATTGAGTTAGGTTAAGGGACAAATTGAGTTAGGTTAAGGGACAAATTGAGTTAGGTTAAGGGACAAATTGAGTTAGGTTAAGGGACAAATTGAGTTAGGTTAAGGGACAAATTGAGTTAGGTTAAGGGACAAATTGAGTTAGGTTAAGGGACAAATTGAGTTAGGTTAAGGGACAAATTGAGTTAGGTTAAGGGACAAATTGAGTTAGGTTAAGGGACAAATTGAGTTAGGTTAAGGGACAAATTGAGTTAGGTTAAGCGATAATCTGGTACAGCCACAGTTAGGTTAAGCGATAATCTGGTACAGCCACAGTTAGGTTAAGCGATAATCTGGTACAGCCACAGTTAGGTTAAGCGATAATCTGGTACAGCCACAGTTAGGTTAAGCGATAATCTGGTACAGCCACAGTTAGGTTAAGCGATAAACTGGTACAGCCACAGTTAGGTTAAGCGATAAACTGGTACAGCCACAGTTAGGTTAAGCGATAAACTGGTACAGCCACAGTTAGGTTAAGCGATAAACTGGTACAGCCACAGTTAGGTTAAGCGATAAACTGGTACAGCCACAGTTAGGTTAAGCGATAAACTGGTACAGCCACAGTTAGGTTAAGCGATAAACTGGTACAGCCACAGTTAGGTTAAGCGATAAACTGGTACAGCCACAGTTAGGTTAAGCGATAAACTGGTACAGCCACAGTTAGGTTAAGCGATAAAGTTGGTTAAATTTGGTATTGTGTGGGAAGGGGGCAGAGAGAGAGGGGGGGGGGGGTGGATAGTGGTGGCAGTACACGGATGCCTGAGTCACCGTCAGATACGTCACGTCGGTTCGATGCTTGTAGCAAGAGGCTGGCGGATGTGTGTCTCTCACTTCTGCAATTTTTCATGTGGTATAACACGAGGGCGGGGGATGATAT
>NW_026062946.1:10000-17500 GCF_023897955.1 Schistocerca gregaria | reverse complement strand
ACAGGGCTTGGAGAACCTCGGCAGCGAGTCCATCATGGCCCGTCGCCTTTTTACGGCGCAATTCAAGAATTGCGGCGGTAACTTCACGTTCAGTGAACGGAGCAACAGGCGTCTCATCGGCATACAGCTCATGGAGTTGTCGCCTCAAATTCCCCTGTTCCTCGTCCTCATCTTCGCTACTATCGTCGGGCAATAAGGTACTCATGAGGAGCTCAGCTGACTCTTGCCAGTCCTTGGTGTGACTGCCATCGATCTTCCTTAGGGTCGACAGGACCGTCGGTGACCGAACTTTTGACACGGCAATCTTGTACGGTGTACCCCAGGGGTCAGCCGCCAGACTGTCACGAACAAAAGACTGCCAACTCTCAGTCCGTACTGTGTGCAGTGCCCGCTTAAACACGGCTTTGGCCCGCCTGTACCGCGCAAGCGTGGCCTCACGAATGTGATCGCCTACGCTGCGCTGGTAATGCCGCCGCGCTCTTCTGCATTCGCGTCGGAGACGCTGCAGCTCAGGGTTCCAAGGTGCCTTAGGCATTTTCCCTGTGTGGGCCAACGGGACTGCGCCTGTTGCTGCTGTCTGTATGGCCGCCGTCAGATCTTCTGCAGCTTTGTCAACGTCCACAACGCGATCCATTGGCCAATTCGGTATCACTAGATTACCTCTTAGTCGATCCCAATTAGCCTTTCGCCAGTTGTACTTGACGATGCCGTTCACCTGGTCTTCAGGAGGAGGCTCCCCATCATAGGCTACAGTGAATGTGATCAGATTGTGGTCACTTAGTGTCATTCCCCGCCATACCTTCCAGTTCTCCGCACGGAGATGCTCGTGTGCACTCTTCAGTGTCACATCGATATTCGAGGTCGCTCCACGGCGGCCTTCGAAAGTTGGTGGGAAGTTTGGTCGGTTCAGCACTTCTAGTCTGAGCTCGTGAATTGCTTCAGCGAGTCTCTCACCTCGCCTGGCGGCGCGTCGAGCACCAAGAGGCGTGATGTCACTGTGCCATAGGGGTGACATGGCATTTGCGTCCATTGTGCAAATCAGCAAGTCATTGCGGTAGAACCCAACCGCCTCTTTTAACTGGTCGATATACGGTCTTTCTCTGTGCCTGTACTGAAAGTACATATTTAGCACGAAAAAGGTGAAATCGCCAGTATTTATCTCAGCTAACACCATGCATCTGTTGCTTAGGTGCGCCACTTTGACAGCTCTGAAGGAACGATTTAGCACAACAATTGCTGCCATAGGATGCTCTCCCCCAGCCAGGATCTGAGCTGTTGTCGGCATATATCGGATCTTTCCGTCCCTAGAGTAGGGCTCTTGCAGACATAATATGTCTAGAGACTCCTCCTCCGCTCGGCGTCGTACCTCCTGCATCACCGCTTGCGTTCGCGCGCAGTTCAGCTGTCCTATCTTAACCGACATTGGCATTGTGATTTTTCACAGTCCGGTCGGGGACAGGAGAGGTAGCGGCCGGAATGGAGACGGTTGACGAGAGGTCTTGTCTCCCATAGTCTGTCCGCTGGATTTTGCGTTGAGTGAGAATCCTGTAGTAGGCACACTCTTTGCCTGGCGTTTCGCATGTGCGATTACGCTTTTTGCACGGGATACAGACCGCTCGGTCCCCCGCTTTTCTACAGTCCTTCCTCATGTGGCCGTTCTCGCCACAGTGCCCACATGTTATTATACTCGGGTCCTGCTTGCAGAACCTTACCGAGTGGTTCACATCCTGGCACCGCGTGCAAACGACTAAGTCCAGGTAGTCGTCAACCGGCATGGACTCAAAGCCCATGTACAGTCGCTTCTGCCTCAGAATCGCGACTCTGAGTCTGGGGCTTACTTCCACCACGAGATGTGATGTTTGTTTGCCCCTTGGCCCAGTCCGGAACTTCGGCTTAAACTCCTGGCGAAACTGTGTTTCGGAAAGTCCTCCAAGGTCGTTTTGCTTTCGAGTTAGCTCAACCACAGCTTCATTCTTCATGACACATGGTACATGATATATGATTATCTGCGGATTGAGCTTTTTCGGCAGTTCGCACTTGAGTGCTTCTGTCAGTTTGTTGTTAGCTAGAAGCTTCTGGCGATCAGTCTCAGACGCCACATCTACGATGAGCGTCGGGCCGTTTGTGGCGACCCGTGAGAACTTCACACCTTCAACCTCAGGCTTGACCAGGGAGGTGAATTTCTTTCTCACTTCTGCGCCAGTTTCATTGCCCTTGGACTTGATGAAGAGCGTTGCCTTCTCAGTCAGGGCTTTGGTTATCATCGCCTGCGTTTTCCGTTCTGGTATGGGTGGAGCGGCGGCAACTTGTGCAAAGGTCTTGGGTGGCGCCGTGGGCACCGCCTTCGTCCTCGCCAGCTCCTCCTCCAAGGCTTCCACCCTTCCGGTGAGGGCCGACTGCGCCATGGCCCAATCAAACAACTTAGCTCTCAGTTGTCTCTTAAAGTCCCCCAGATTTCCCTCCTCGACCAGTTGTCCCGGTTTTAGAGAGTCGTCCACGAGCTTCAGGACGTCCTCGAGCCGCGTCGCGATAAGCTTCACGGTCGCAAGATCGCTTGGGCTTGCCTTGTATCGGGACATGCCGTCATCGACTGGGCCGCCAGGCTGTTGTCCGGCTACCTGCGCCGAGTCCGGCTGCTTGTTCGGTTTCCGCTTCTTCCGTCGTGTCCGGGACTTGCGTCTCTCGGCACCCGACATTGGTGAAGAGGCGCGGCTACTGCTGGCGCTTTCCCCGACTGGGCCGCTGGGCAGTTGCCCGGCTACCTTCGCCGGTTTCGGCACACTTTTCGCCGTCTCCGGCAGTTGAGACTTCGGCCGTGGGGCCGCCGTCTCTCCCGCCGGGCGAGTCTGGGTGAGCTTGCCGGTGCCGACTGGGCCGCTGGGTCTTTGCCCGGCTACCTGCGCCAGCTTTGGCTCGCTCGCAGCCTTCCCCGCCGGCGGTGTCGTTGGCCGCGAGGCCTTCGTCTCCGCCTTCGGTTCGGACTTCCCCGTTGCGCCTTCCCCGACTGGGCCGCCGGGCTTGCGCCCGGCTACCTGCGCCGGTTTCGGCTTGTCTCCCGCCTTAGGTGCCGCTTTCGGCGCCGGCTGGCGGGGGTGGCGGCATCAGATCGGTTACAGCGTCCGCACTCAGCGATCTCTGCCGGAGCAGTTTTCGCAGGTGTTTCTTCTGCTTCCTCACTTTTGCCTTCCGTTCTTTCTCACTGTCACTTTCACTCGCGTCTGCAAGCGTCCGTGCCAGCGTCTCGCTTGCTGCAGTCTTAGCGCTCCGTGCACGAGGTGTACGGAGCTCCAATTCTGGCTCGCTAAGCGCGGGGTCATGGTCTTCTGGCCTATGGGCCTCCGACTGCCCTTGTGTTGGGAGTTCGTCTTGACACGGAGTGTCAGACTCGTCCCCTGAATGGTTGGTGTTGTGACTCCGCGACGGCCCACCAGTTCCGTCGGGACAAGGTTGATTGAGAGAAGCCATGTGGTTCCCACGATCAGCTAGGGATATAAGTGGTCCACCCAGGCGTTGCCCCGCCCACCTGGGTAAGCCTTATACAACAGAGGGTCGGCCGGTCCTCTGAGGTGGCTGACTCACGACTGTTCACAACTCAACAGCCTTGCGCCCCATAGCCGCCAGCTAACGCAGAGGGTGAGGGGTGATTATAGAGATTGTCCTTCTCTTGCCCAGGCGGTTAAGCCAAGACTCCGGTCCGAAACACGCACGACGTTCCACTGCGCGCCTCACAGCGGTCGTTGAAGTACGTGTCTCAGATTACGGACGGCGCTGGTAGCGCTTGCCAGCACCGGGCTCGGGCACCCCGGGTTTGCCAGGCCCGTACGTCGGCTGTATTAGCCTTCGTCCCTGTGGTCGTGGTCTTAGACCACTCAGGAGCATCCTCCTGGGGGCAGCTCCCGGTGACTTCCACGTTGCGAAGGCCGATGCCGGCCTCCACTCCGCAGTTATACACCAAGGAATCCTCCGAGCGAGGCCGGGTCGCCGCCCGCGTTGCATCCTCTGAAAGTCAGAGGGCGCTTCGCAGTCAGCGCCCTTCCCCGCGCGTGGACATCGGCCTGCTTCCGCTTTGGCCCTCAAAAGTGAGAGCCTTGGTTTCCGCAGGAACGATGACCGCCCTACTCCCCACTGTGCTTTGTGCGCCAACCGCACACGCCAACCACAACCAACATTACATGTGGCCGGGCGGCGCCGCTAAGTTGTCCGGGCGCGGCCGGCGGAGCCGGGCGCAGCCGGGCCCGCGCCCGCCGCCAGCGTAGCCGCGAGAGCGGGCTGTCAGCCAGAGGCCGACCGCCCGCCCAGCGCCAGCCAGCAGCGCGCGCATCGCCCGGCCGCACCCGGCCCCGCGCAGCGCAGCCGACACGGCAGCGCGCAAGCGCACAGCCCGACCGGCAGCCAAGACCCGCCACTACCCCGGCCAACCGCGCCGCGCCCGGCTAGCGCCGGGCGTTCACGCGCGAGGCCGGGGCCACAGCAGGACCCGCCGCCAGCGAGCCGCGCGAAGCGCACCGCCGTGCGCACAAGTCCAGCAGTAGCGCGCCAACTCACGTCGACACACTCCGCTGCACGCGCACGCACTACGTACGAGCTTGGATACTAGACTTAAGAGTCCGACACCTACAAGCGCTCGCAGTAGTGGGAGACGCGCACTCGGCCGGAAAGGGTCGATGTTCGATCCAACCGCCTCGTGCAGACGTCTCCTTGTGGGGAGTATACCTCCCGTGGCACTTGTGTCATGGAGCTCAGCATTCCACGGCCGATAAGTCAACCGCGATAACGCCTTGCTCCTGCTGTGGGGAGTGAGTTCCGTAGCGCGCACAGGCAGAGACGGAAACACATCCTCTCAGAGAGCGTGAAATGACTTTAACGCAAAAGCGGCGCCCGCCGCACCCCAGCCAGGGCCAGGGCGCAGCGGGCGCCGCCCCAGCAAAAGCGGCGCCCGCCGCATCCGAGCCGAAGCCAAGACACAGCAGACGCCGCCAGCGCATGGAGCCGCACCACGCCGCAGCCCGGCCGAAGCCGAGGCACAGCAAGCGCCGCCTTAGTAAAAGCGGCGCCCGCCGCACCCCGGCCAAGGGCCGAAGCACAGCAAGCGCCGCTATAACTTGTAAGTGCCATTCGCCAGTGAGCAAGGATACTAGACCGGAGTCCGACACCTTATCGCTCACGGCGAGCAAGGCTGCAGAGCCCGGTTTGGAGGGGCCAGTTGCCCAGTCCCACCGCATCCGAGCTTGCGCCCTGCACGGGAGTCGCCCTTCTCTCATTGGTTTCACCGGTTGCCCGGCTACTCGCATCTTACACCACGGGGAGGTTGAGAGATCGGACATTTAGCCGCCCGTCTTCTACCAGTATAGGTGGACTCCACCACTGGTTAGACAGCATAACGGCCTTCGTAAGATAGTAGATAGGGACAGCGGGAATCTCGTTAATCCATTCATGCGCGTCACTAATTAGATGACGAGGCATTTGGCTACCTTAAGAGAGTCATAGTTACTCCCGCCGTTTACCCGCGCTTGCTTGAATTTCTTCACGTTGACATTCAGAGCACTGGGCAGAAATCACATTGCGTCAACACCCGCTAGGGCCATCGCAATGCTTTGTTTTAATTAGACAGTCGGATTCCCCCAGTCCGTGCCAGTTCTGAGTTGATCGTTGAATGGCGGCCGAAGAGAATCCGCGCACCCGCGCGCCCCCGGAGGAGCACGCTAAGGCGGACGCGGCCTCGCAGCAAGGAAGATCCGTGGGAGGCCAAGGCACGGGACCGAGCTCGGATCCTGCACGCAGGTTGAAGCACCGGGGCGCGAACGCCGCGCAGGCGCGCGCATCCTGCACCGCCGGCCAGCACGAGGCCAACCAACGGCGAGAGCAGACCACGCCCGCGCTAAACGCCCGCACTTACCGGCACCCCTACGGCACTCACCTCGCCCAGGCCCGGCACGTTAGCGCTGACCCACTTCCCGACCAAGCCCGACACGCCCCGATCCTCAGAGCCAATCCTTATCCCGAAGTTACGGATCCAATTTGCCGACTTCCCTTACCTACATTATTCTATCGACTAGAGGCTCTTCACCTTGGAGACCTGCTGCGGATATGGGTACGAACCGGCGCGACACCTCCACGTGGCCCTCTCCCGGATTTTCAAGGTCCGAGGGGAAGATCGGGACACCGCCGCAACTGCGGTGCTCTTCGCGTTCCAAACCCTATCTCCCTGCTAGAGGATTCCAGGGAACTCGAACGCTCATGCAGAAAAGAAAACTCTTCCCCGATCTCCCGACGGCGTCTCCGGGTCCTTTTGGGTTACCCCGACGAGCATCTCTAAAAGAGGGGCCCGACTTATATCGGTTCCGCTGCCGGGTTCCGGAATAGGAACCGGATTCCCTTTCGCCCAACGGGGGCCAGCACAAAGTGCATCATGCTATGACGGCCCCCATCAACATCGGATTTCTCCTAGGGCTTAGGATCGACTGACTCGTGTGCAACGGCTGTTCACACGAAACCCTTCTCCGCGTCAGCCCTCCAGGGCCTCGCTGGAGTATTTGCTACTACCACCAAGATCTGCACCGACGGCGGCTCCAGGCAGGCTCACGCCCAGACCCTTCTGCGCCCACCGCCGCGACCCTCCTACTCGTCAGGGCTTCGCGGCCGGCCGCGAGGACCGGCCATGACTGCCAGACTGACGGCCGAGTATAGGCACGACGCTTCAGCGCCATCCATTTTCAGGGCTAGTTGCTTCGGCAGGTGAGTTGTTACACACTCCTTAGCGGATTCCGACTTCCATGGCCACCGTCCTGCTGTCTTAAGCAACCAACGCCTTTCATGGTTTCCCATGAGCGTCGATTCGGGCGCCTTAACTCGGCGTTTGGTTCATCCCACAGCGCCAGTTCTGCTTACCAAAAGTGGCCCACTTGGCACTCCGATCCGAGTCGTTTGCTCGCGGCTTCAGCATATCAAGCAAGCCGGAGATCTCACCC
The DNA here is from genome assembly GCF_023897955.1 of Schistocerca gregaria. Lineage (NCBI taxonomy): Eukaryota > Metazoa > Arthropoda > Insecta > Orthoptera > Acrididae > Schistocerca > Schistocerca gregaria. The sequence continues at coordinate 10,532 of NW_026062946.1, read as the reverse complement.
ATTTAAAGTTTGAGAATAGGTTGAGGTCGTTTCGGCCCCAAGGCCTCTAATCATTCGCTTTACCGGATGAGACTCGTACGAGCACCAGCTATCCTGAGGGAAACTTCGGAGGGAACCAGCTACTAGATGGTTCGATTAGTCTTTCGCCCCTATACCCAGCTCCGACGATCGATTTGCACGTCAGAATCGCTACGGACCTCCATCAGGGTTTCCCCTGACTTCGTCCTGGCCAGGCATAGTTCACCATCTTTCGGGTCCCAACGTGTACGCTCTAGGTGCGCCTCACCTCGCAATGAGGACGAGACGCCCCGGGAGTGCGGAGGCCGCCGCCCCGTGAAGGGCGGGGAAGCCCCATCCTCCCTCGGCCCGCGCAAGGCGAGACCTTCACTTTCATTTCGCCTTTAGGTTTCGTACAGCCCAATGACTCGCGCACATGTTAGACTCCTTGGTCCGTGTTTCAAGACGGGTCGTGAAATTGTCCAAAGCTGAAGCGCCGCTGACGGGAGCGATTATTCCGCCCGAGAGCATCCCG
>NW_026062946.1:0-7500 GCF_023897955.1 Schistocerca gregaria | reverse complement strand
TGTCCCTATTAATCATTACCTCGGGTTCCGAAAACCAACAAAATAGAACCGAGGTCCTATTCCATTATTCCATGCACACAGTATTCAGGCGGGCTTGCCTGCTTTAAGCACTCTAATTTGTTCAAAGTAAACGTGCCGGCCCACCGAGACACTCAACAAAGAGCACCCTGGTAGGATTTAAACGGGGTCCGCCTCGGGACGCGAAAGCACCCCTTCGGCTCGCCCCACCGGCAGGACGTCCCACGATACATGCCAGTTAAACACCGACGGGCGGTGAACCAACAGCGTGGGACACAAATCCAACTACGAGCTTTTTAACCGCAACAACTTTAATATACGCTATTGGAGCTGGAATTACCGCGGCTGCTGGCACCAGACTTGCCCTCCAATAGATACTCGTTAAAGGATTTAAAGTGTACTCATTCCGATTACGGGGCCTCGGATGAGTCCCGTATCGTTATTTTTCGTCACTACCTCCCCGTGCCGGGAGTGGGTAATTTGCGCGCCTGCTGCCTTCCTTGGATGTGGTAGCCGTTTCTCAGGCTCCCTCTCCGGAATCGAACCCTGATTCCCCGTTACCCGTTACAACCATGGTAGGCGCAGAACCTACCATCGACAGTTGATAAGGCAGACATTTGAAAGATGCGTCGCCGGTACGAGGACCGTGCGATCAGCCCAAAGTTATTCAGAGTCACCAAGGCAAACGGACCAGACAAGCCAATCCGATTGGTTTTGATCTAATAAAAGCGTCCCTTCCATCTCTGGTCGGGACTCTGTTTGCATGTATTAGCTCTAGAATTACCACAGTTATCCAAGTAACGTGGGTACGATCTAAGGAACCATAACTGATTTAATGAGCCATTCGCGGTTTCACCTTAATGCGGCTTGTACTGAGACATGCATGGCTTAATCTTTGAGACAAGCATATGACTACTGGCAGGATCAACCAGGGAGCTGCGTCAACTAGAGCTGAGCAGCCGGCCGCCCGGGAGTGTGTCCCGGGGGCCCGCGCGAACACGCAAGCGTCCGCTCAATTATTCTGCAAACAGGAGGAGGCCGAGCTCCCCTGCACGATACACCTCGAAACCCTCTCAGGTCCCGGCGGCGCGCAGCGCCGTCCTAGGTACTTGGTCGGTTTCGAGAGAGGCGCAATCGCCCGGAGTTAGGCGAGTAGACGGTTTTAGTGCGAACACCCTTGCTCCCAACTGAGCTTGCCGCTGCCGACAGAGGCCCGGGAGCGTGCTGTCGTGGCATTGCCGGCGGGAGACAACACGCGCCACCTATGGTGACCGGCAGCTCCAACGCCAGCGCCACACAAGGGCAAAGCCCCACTTGGGTGCAGAAGCGAACTCTCCCAGCACAGCGCACGCGCCAACACGTCCGCACAACTGCGATACAAACCACCTGCGAGAACCGCTGGGGCGACCGAGCAGCAGACGGCGTCGCGGCGCCGAGTGCCAGGCGGCGGCGCATCCTCAACGCACACAGTCCTCAATCAGACCAGCACACTGCAGATGTCCACCGCGCTTCGCACCGGGCTCGGCTGAACCAACTTTGGCCGCCAGGCGCCGCGTGCAGGGTGCGCCGCAGCGTAGCTGCGCCGCCTGCCGGGCCCGTCGGCTGGCGCTCCTGCCACTCGGCGCCCCCCACCAGCCGCCTGTTGCGCGTGCGCCCACGCAGCGCGCGGCCAACACGCCGGGCGGCCCCCCTTCACCGGCCGGGAACAGTCCCACCAAGCCACCGCCGCGTATCGCTTCATACCCACATGGGCCTAGTCACGCGTGTGGATGTGGCGGGTACCGCTGAAACAACCGGTTAATAGCTGTACCGATCGTCGCCATCACAGATTCACCTCCAGCGTGAACAACCGCTCAACAACGGATTTCCAGTTCATTTGCGTATCTTGGGCAGTAAACGTAGATGTCCACCTACATTTGCGAATTCAACAATTCTTGCATGCCAGGATGTCATGTGTCACGACACGCTACATCAGACCACATACACACTGCGACATGTGCAGAAGAGAACACGTGGAAGGTGGCCCGCGCACGTATGCGATGTACCTTCCGCGATCCACTGTCAACCGGCATCTGCGGCATGTCCCAGATATGGAACGCGGTCCACCAGGGTAGCACTTTGTGTGAGGCAATACGACAAAGTCGGAATACACGCGTCACTACATCAGACGGCTCACGCTGACCTGACCTGACCTGACTCACCGCACCACCACCCCCAGCGACCCAGGGTGACATACAATGCGTTCGTACGTTCCTCCCACACGCCTCTACGGCGTACCACAGTGCAACCTAGCTGTTATTGGGAGACGAGACAAGTAGCATCAAGCACAACATATGGAAATTGAGATTCGACACCGTTGGGCACAGCCAGCGTACGGTCACACGTATCACACTACTTCACTCTGTACGTAACGACCGATGATCGGTACAGCGTGTGGGTTACGCGTACGACATCAGCGGACAATGGACACAGACCATACCACGACGTACACTGAGGGCGTCGACATCTGAATGCAACTGAACAGCTGCGAGGCTCATTTAACACTCAAACGCCAGACCGACCAGCTTGAGAGGACAGAGACACAAAGAGGGGGACAGAGGGGGACAGAGGGGGGGGAGGGGGGGGGTCGGCGATATAGTCCTATTGCAGTACAATTGACAGTGGATAGCAGGAATATGTGGAAAGTAAGCAACACTCGCAAGACATCTACATGAGGATAACAACGACACCAGAGATTCCGAGCAGTGAACTATGTTAGGCAAAGGGACAACGTGGGTTAGGTTAAGGGACAACGTGGGTTAGGTTAAGGGACAACGTGGGTTAGGTTAAGGGACAACGTGGGTTAGGTTAAGGGACAACGTGGGTTAGGTTAAGGGACAACGTGGGTTAGGTTAAGGGACAACGTGGGTTAGGTTAAGGGACAACGTGGGTTAGGTTAAGGGACAACGTGGGTTAGGTTAAGGGACAACGTGGGTTAGGTTAAGGGACAACGTGGGTTAGGTTAAGGGACAACGTGGGTTAGGTTAAGGGACAACGTGGGTTAGGTTAAGGGACAACGTGGGTTAGGTTAAGGGACAACGTGGGTTAGGTTAAGGGACAACGTGGGTTAGGTTAAGGGACAACGTGGGTTAGGTTAAGGGACAACGTGGGTTAGGTTAAGGGACAACGTGGGTTAGGTTAAGGGACAACGTGGGTTAGGTTAAGGGACAACGTGGGTTAGGTTAAGGGACAACGTGGGTTAGGTTAAGGGACAACGTGGGTTAGGTTAAGGGACAACGTCGGTTAGGTTAAGGGACAACGTCGGTTAGGTTAAGGGACAACGTCGGTTAGGTTAAGGGACAACGTCGGTTAGGTTAAGGGACAACGTCGGTTAGGTTAAGGGACAACGTCGGTTAGGTTAAGGGACAACGTCGGTTAGGTTAAGGGACAACGTGGGTTAGGTTAAGGGACAACGTGGGTTAGGTTAAGGGACAACTTGAGTTAGGTTAAGGGACAACTTGAGTTAGGTTAAGGGACAAATTGAGTTAGGTTAAGGGACAAATTGAGTTAGGTTAAGGGACAAATTGAGTTAGGTTAAGGGACAACTTGAGTTAGGTTAAGGGACAAATTGAGTTAGGTTAAGGGACAAATTGAGTTAGGTTAAGGGACAAATTGAGTTAGGTTAAGGGACAAATTGAGTTAGGTTAAGGGACAACTTGAGTTAGGTTAAGGGACAACTTGAGTTAGGTTAAGGGACAACTTGAGTTAGGTTAAGGGACAACTTGAGTTAGGTTAAGGGACAACTTGAGTTAGGTTAAGGGACAACTTGAGTTAGGTTAAGGGACAACTTGAGTTAGGTTAAGGGACAACTTGAGTTAGGTTAAGGGACAACTTGAGTTAGGTTAAGGGACAACTTGAGTTAGGTTAAGGGACAACTTGAGTTAGGTTAAGGGACAACTTGAGTTAGGTTAAGGGACAACTTGAGTTAGGTTAAGGGACAACTTGAGTTAGGTTAAGGGACAACTTGAGTTAGGTTAAGGGACAACTTGAGTTAGGTTAAGGGACAACTTGAGTTAGGTTAAGGGACAACTTGAGTTAGGTTAAGGGACAACTTGAGTTAGGTTAAGGGACAACTTGAGTTAGGTTAAGGGACAACGTGGGTTAGGTTAAGGGACAAATTGAGTTAGGTTAAGGGACAACTTGAGTTAGGTTAAGGGACAACTTGAGTTAGGTTAAGGGACAACTTGAGTTAGGTTAAGGGACAACTTGAGTTAGGTTAAGGGACAACTTGAGTTAGGTTAAGGGACAACTTGAGTTAGGTTAAGGGACAACTTGAGTTAGGTTAAGGGACAACTTGAGTTAGGTTAAGGGACAACTTGAGTTAGGTTAAGGGACAACTTGAGTTAGGTTAAGGGACAACTTGAGTTAGGTTAAGGGACAACTTGAGTTAGGTTAAGGGACAACTTGAGTTAGGTTAAGGGACAACTTGAGTTAGGTTAAGGGACAACTTGAGTTAGGTTAAGGGACAACTTGAGTTAGGTTAAGGGACAACTTGAGTTAGGTTAAGGGACAACTTGAGTTAGGTTAAGGGACAACTTGAGTTAGGTTAAGGGACAACTTGAGTTAGGTTAAGGGACAAATTGAGTTAGGTTAAGGGACAAATTGAGTTAGGTTAAGGGACAAATTGAGTTAGGTTAAGGGACAAATTGAGTTAGGTTAAGGGACAAATTGAGTTAGGTTAAGGGACAAATTGAGTTAGGTTAAGGGACAAATTGAGTTAGGTTAAGGGACAAATTGAGTTAGGTTAAGGGACAAATTGAGTTAGGTTAAGGGACAAATTGAGTTAGGTTAAGGGACAAATTGAGTTAGGTTAAGGGACAAATTGAGTTAGGTTAAGGGACAAATTGAGTTAGGTTAAGGGACAAATTGAGTTAGGTTAAGCGATAATCTGGTACAGCCACAGTTAGGTTAAGCGATAATCTGGTACAGCCACAGTTAGGTTAAGCGATAATCTGGTACAGCCACAGTTAGGTTAAGCGATAATCTGGTACAGCCACAGTTAGGTTAAGCGATAATCTGGTACAGCCACAGTTAGGTTAAGCGATAAACTGGTACAGCCACAGTTAGGTTAAGCGATAAACTGGTACAGCCACAGTTAGGTTAAGCGATAAACTGGTACAGCCACAGTTAGGTTAAGCGATAAACTGGTACAGCCACAGTTAGGTTAAGCGATAAACTGGTACAGCCACAGTTAGGTTAAGCGATAAACTGGTACAGCCACAGTTAGGTTAAGCGATAAACTGGTACAGCCACAGTTAGGTTAAGCGATAAACTGGTACAGCCACAGTTAGGTTAAGCGATAAACTGGTACAGCCACAGTTAGGTTAAGCGATAAACTGGTACAGCCACAGTTAGGTTAAGCGATAATCTGGTACAGCCACAGTTAGGTTAAGCGATAATCTGGTACAGCCACAGTTAGGTTAAGCGATAAACTGGTACAGCCACAGTTAGGTTAAGCGATAAACTGGTACAGCCACAGTTAGGTTAAGCGATAATCTGGTACAGCCACAGTTAGGTTAAGCGATAATCTGGTACAGCCACAGTTAGGTTAAGCGATAAACTGGTACAGCCACAGTTAGGTTAAGCGATAAACTGGTACAGCCACAGTTAGGTTAAGCGATAAACTGGTACAGCCACAGTTAGGTTAAGCGATAAACTGGTACAGCCACAGTTAGGTTAAGCGATAAACTGGTACAGCCACAGTTAGGTTAAGCGATAAACTGGTACAGCCACAGTTAGGTTAAGCGATAAACTGGTACAGCCACAGTTAGGTTAAGCGATAAACTGGTACAGCCACAGTTAGGTTAAGCGATAAACTGGTACAGCCACAGTTAGGTTAAGCGATAAACTGGTACAGCCACAGTTAGGTTAAGCGATAAACTGGTACAGCCACAGTTAGGTTAAGCGATAAACTGGTACAGCCACAGTTAGGTTAAGCGATAAACTGGTACAGCCACAGTTAGGTTAAGCGATAAACTGGTACAGCCACAGTTAGGTTAAGCGATAAACTGGTACAGCCACAGTTAGGTTAAGCGATAAACTGGTACAGCCACAGTTAGGTTAAGCGATAAACTGGTACAGCCACAGTTAGGTTAAGCGATAAACTGGTACAGCCACAGTTAGGTTAAGCGATAAACTGGTACAGCCACAGTTAGGTTAAGCGATAAACTGGTACAGCCACAGTTAGGTTAAGCGATAAAGTTGGTTAAATTTGGTATTGTGTGGGAAGGGGGCAGAGAGAGAGGGGGGGGGGGGGTGGATAGTGGTGGCAGTACACGGATGCCTGAGTCACCGTCAGATACGTCACGTCGGTTCGATGCTTGTAGCAAGAGGCTGGCGGATGTGTGTCTCTCACTTCTGCAATTTTTCATGTGGTATAACACGAGGGCGGGGGATGATATTTGGTGCCCCTCTGTGTAGGATGTGTGTTGGTGGTGTTGATTTATCTGAGCAATGGTAGTTGTCGGAGGAGTGGGGTATTGTGCTTTTATAGGTGGACCTACTGCTCTGGTTATCATAGTGTCGACGGTGCAATGTGGCAGAGAGGATGCACTCGACATTGTCGCATTCCAGATGTTTACGTATTGTGTGTCTCCGTTGCAGGCCGAGAGTGGTGCATGTTCGAGTGTCTGGCTGACGTGCGATTCACGTTGTGTGCCCAGTCTTACAGCACGTATAGGGACATTCGCATAAATCATCTATATTTGGCCTTGCATCATTTACTAAGCAGTGCCGTGAGACGACCGAACTATTAGGAAAGTACTGATGTACCGCATAATGTTTACCTTCCACCACACGGCGAGTATCGACTGTGCCCAGCGTTGCCAACACGCAGGCAGCGGTCCGTCACCATTGTGCGGCGGAACGGAACATCTATATCCTCAGAGGAGCACTCTTTGCCGCCGGGCGTCACGTCTCGCGGCCTGCCGGCCAGCGCCCACGACGAACTTACTGCATGTATAGGGACAGCGGGAATTTGGCATACTTGATATAACTCTTCATGAGGCGCAAGATATAGGGGTGGATTGCAACTTACGACTGCGAGAAAAGTCCGCCGTTCATCCGCCGGAGTTGCGATTTCGGCGGGGCACGTACGGTCGCGGGTGGAGCACTTGGTGCGGCGTACGCACCCGGGTTGCGGCTCCTGCGCTGGAGGGGGGTGCAGGTTTTGTGTGGGTGGGCTCGGCAAATGAGCACTGTGGGCCCCATACATGGCTTAGTCCGCGTGGCCTCCCCCAGGTGGCGGTACCGTCGTTGCACCACGTCATGTCGCACGTACTGTCGGATCTGTCTCGCGTGTGTTCCTATCTTCATAGATGGCGATGCCGTGTTTTGCCACTCTGCCTCGCGCAGTTCACGCACATTCCCATAGGTGGCCGTACCCTCACCCTCCCCTAACGACTTATCACCACCCACACTAACCGCCCCAGGGACTTGCCAACG
>NW_026062945.1:0-29637 GCF_023897955.1 Schistocerca gregaria | reverse complement strand
ACACACGCGAGACAGATTATATTATGTAGAAATAATATAATATAAAACAATATATTGATGTCATTTAATTATTATTAAATATATATATAAGTATTAATATATATAGTATTAATAATGACTTCCCTGAAAATGATTATCTGGATAATTTCAACTATTATTAATATTTGTAATCTATATAATTATAATACTGACATTGTATGAAATATATACAATTTATGTTTATGTTATCACTTTTGTATGATACAACTATATATTATATAAGATTTTTTTTTTAAATTTTGATAATAAAACGATAAATTGAATAATATCTAAAACCTATTTAACTATTTTTTATTAATAAATTTATCATCTCACACTATTATTATATATTTATTACATCTAATATCTGTTTAATATGTATATCCCACTAGTCTATAATTATTATAATCTTCACTATAATACTAAATTATCATCCAACAATATTATACCATATCGTCCATATCTACTCTACCTAATCTACAATTTACAATATTCTATCTAATCCGCAAATCACTTCTACTCTCAATTTATATTTATTTTTCTAGCTATTCATATTGTCCACGTACACCTCATTATACCACATCATCTATACCCACTCTTCTACTATATCGTATCATCCACACCTATTCTTCTACTTACCTATTCATCACACTATTCACATATCCCTATACTCTATCCGTAACATAATGCTATTTTTTATTATATTACCCTATTCTATTATCATCTATTACCTATCTTAATACCTTATCCTATAATATTCCAACATCATACTATACTACCCTCTTTTATTCCACTATCATGTTATATCTCATTATCATTCTATCCTGCCTCATCTTATGCTATTATTCAATTTCATCATATTATCTCCTAATATCGTTTTATTCTATATATTATACCGTATATCTTACCTATCATCTCTTATATACTTCAAATCCAAATAGACTCAATCCTCTTCTATATGTTTATATCCGTACATAATCTTCACTATGTCATACCATACTATCTATCCTCTAATTCTAATCTACACCTCTTTCATACTTAATACGTATTTGCTAATTTCCCTACTTCCCTGTCTCTCATTATCTCACACTCCCATTCAAACTCTATCATACTGTTCATACTACCCACATATTCACACTATATCCACTATCTAATCTCCCACAAACTCTATCATAACTATCCGCATACCATCTCTCTATCGTACTTATCTAAACCTTTCTCACTTCATCATATCATATGTCTATACATATTCCTCTTTATATTCATACTTATGCACTCTCTTTATTATAACGCATACTATCTATACCTCTACTCTACTACTATTCTTCTATTATATCGTGTTATCTATGTCTTTCTTATTCTTCTACTATTATATCATATCACATTATCCATATCTGATCATCTATTATCTATCTATATATCCATACCTATTAATACACTCCTTACTAGATCATATACTATTCACACACATCTCATTATACCATATATCCATACACTTCTTTGTCATCATATATTTTATCTACCTCTAATCTATTTAATTTATAATCTATTCATATTCTATCCAATCCGCATCTACTTAATCTCTATCATAACTATCCACATATTCCAACCTATATCACACATACACATTCTTTCCTCCTATTACTCTCTCTATACTGCCCATCAACCTTTTGTTACTATTCTTCCTATCCGAAATATTTATCTTCATCCTCTATACTCATAACCTCATCTTTTATTTGCCATTCACTATGTCTCAATTACTAATCACTCACTTGTTTTCCCTCTCACTCATCCGTGTGTACCAACTACACTTTCTGTCTACATACATATTCACTATTCATGCCTTATATACCTCCATATCACCAATGCTGCAATATCTATATTTCACTTTGTATCTACTGTCTAATTTCACACATTTATGCATGTACAACTCCACTAGCCACATATACATTCCTATCCTTCTTATTTTTTTTTGCATAATATATCTATCATTTCTTTCAGCTAATTTTATGCAATACTATCTCTAACATACACATTTCTACTCTACCTCAAAACATTATGCTGCCCAAGTCTAATCAGCAATAGACGTGTTTCATACCCATCTTAATTATCTTTGCCTATAATCACATTAAATCCATAATAACAAATAGTGATATTTATAATATCAATATACCGCATCCATATGTCTATATCTATTATCTTGCTCTTTTTATCACACTCAACTAGATTAGAGCTGGTTGGTTTCAACCAATACCAAGGCGATCGCCGGACATTTGAAACTTCAACCTACAACTATTAATTCCTGCCCATGCAAGCCTAAGCAAATGTATTAGGATATTAAGCAATATCAGAAACAACTAACCAAAAAATATTCAAATACAAACTAGTCCATACAATATTATTAATATCATTATTAACATCAACTAAAACACTATTATAGACATAGACTGTCCAAGTAGAGAACAACTGAGGTTCATCAGAGCCAAAAAAATATATACAAACCAATTTATACCGAATAGACAGCACAATAAGTACATCTCAAAACACCCCAAAACAATTTTTTTTTGCTCTAACATTATTTATCTATACCAATAAGGTCAGAGCATAGTTCACAATATCTCACACAATAATTTAAATTGTTATCTCTTGTTATTTCATCTTTACTCTACATCTTCTCCCTCACGTGCACTATATTTCTCACCCTATTCATGCTCTTATACACATTGAATAACATTAAAACAGTCCTTACACTGAAAACGTCAATCTTTTAACCCCCCAAATTATCACGGTTTTTTACATAATTTATTCATTATTAAAGTTGCAAGTTCTAATCTAACATTATCTCTATTCCACCTATACATACTAACACTACAGCAATCATCTTCAATCTGTATGTGTGCAACATCGAGCCAACAGATGACTTACCTGTAGACCCATCAGTGTATCTACAGCGAGTGACATTATTGCACAACACACTTACAGGTCCAATTAAGCATTCGTTCCTAGAAATATTTGGAGGTAAAACCCCGTCATCACACTTGGCATTCAGGGGGCGGGTTGAGGTAATTTCCATATGTACTAAATTTCTCATGCTACTAAAATTAGGAATGTCACCTTCAAACCGATTCCCTTGCAGTAACAAAGTTCTAAGCCTAGTTAGCTTGGCGATTCCCTTCGGTATAGGACCTCCCAATCGATTATAACTCAGATTCATCTCCACCACATCAACTAGACCATCAATATTAGGCGACAAAACCCCACTGATACCGTTGTTAGAAAGGTCCAGGTATCTCAGTCTCTTCAACGAATATAGACGATCAGGTATCGAACCAGACAGACCTGAGTTGCTTAATCGAATTCTATACAATCCACTCATACCCTCAATGCTGTTACTCAAAGAGCCGTTAAAACTGTTATCCGACAAATCTATTGACGCTAAGAGGGTCAGCGTGTACAAGCCATTAGGTATCGGGCCAGACAAACCTGATCTACCTAAATTAAGCATCCACAAATAAGCCAGTCTCTGAATGTCGTCACTCAAGAAACCGGTAAAATTGTTCCCTTCTAAACCCAGATATGTCAACCCAGTTAGTGAGTACAGACTATTAGGTACCTTACCACGCATACCTAAGTTGCCTAAGTTAAGGTATTTCAAATGTAGCAGCTTTCCAATGTTGTCGCTCAAATTAACGGGGCAGTCCCCATCAATTAGCCTCAGAAGCCTCAGTTCTGTCAGTTCATAGATTTGACTTGGAATTTCACCTTTTAGACCTCTATATGTGAATTTAGATAGTGTATCGTTGATCATCGTGATGAATGAAGGGAACTTGGATAGGTGAGCATGTTCCAATAAGACCTCAGAGATCCGATCGTCCTTATCACAAAATATCCTAGAATCTCCACAGTAATCATTTTCTGAGATTCTTTGTTTGTCGTAGATAAATAACTTGTTCAGTCTGACCACAAAATTTTTTGAAGGGTATTCTGGTTCTAGAGAAACGATTAATAAAATATATTGTACAACGACTAGTATCAATAAATTATTGATGGCCCTCATATCGAGATAGATAAACAGCTTGAATGCCTTTTTGAATGGGTAATGTTTCAATTCTCACTTCATTATTTTACTTAACTTAGCTAAATTTATTTATTGTGGAGGCTTTTCGATATTTAGTATATATGTCTTAACCATATTTATTATAAGTCTAAGACACCAAATGTGTTATTGTGTGTCATTGATACATCATACAGAATGTATATTGTTCACAAAATCAATTTTTAATCTCATCATTCTATATCTTCATGTCAGTTTGTTAGCGGTGTTGTGTATATTTTCCGATATGAAACTCTGATGTATACTTTCTGTACAGTATCACCTGTACCTATGAAAGAATACAGGGTGATATAGTGAGCTAAATATGAGAACTGTTGGTATCAAAGGCTGAAAAAAGTTCGTTGTGGAGCTCTCTAGTTTAAGACGAAATAAAGGAAATATATATATAAATAGCGGTTCTTACTGCCACCTTATTTTGCGCTATTAATATTTATTCTATATTATTTCTCTTTATTTATCTGTCAATAATTATTTCTATTCTATCATCTGTTTCGTCTATATATTCTCTCATTTAACCTTTCATTTATTTTATCAACCTATAGTATTAATCCAGTGTATTTATGTATATTCTAACACACCCCTATATATAACATAAAGTTTCCTTTTCTTCAATCCTCTATAACTTTAATCTTATCCGCCAGTATAATTATATCTATAATAATTACTTCCATATTACCAACACTCATTCGCTTATTACATCCTCTATTATACATCTACATTTGTATGAATATATTCTCTATCTGCAATTTCTGTCTTCACCTACCCTGTTACCCTGTTACCATTCTCTGCCCATCTTCACTTTTTCTCCCTCATCTTTACACTGCACATCTCTCGTTTCAAAATATTTATCTACGGACATAATTTATATCACGTCATACCATCTTGTCTACAATCATTTTTGTTCCAACTTATCTTTTACTTGATATTCCTCTGCTCATTTCCAAATACATTTCTGTCATTTATTCATACATACTCTCTCTGTACACCATCTCTCTTTGGTCTCTTCTCTACATCCGTTTATTATTGCTTTTCGATTTATCTTCATAACCTCTATCATCTTTATCTCGTTCTATGCTATCTATCCGCTGACTCTAATCCACATTTAATGTTCTGTTTCTATTATCCACTGACCATACTATCTATCCAACACACTTCCTCTACTTTATACTATTTATCTCATTCAACCTATCTTAATACCACATATCCCCCTACTATACCATTTATACACCCCTACATATTTTATTGTTATCTACACACCGTCTGCACACACTCCTCTATTACATCATACTACCACACACATCCACACCTCTATCATACTATTCTATACACCTCAACCCACATCATATTATTCGTGCGTAAATTACATCAAATTAATAATGTATTCATCTCTATCGTATTAGCATCTATGTCATCTACATACTCTACCCACCTGTCTACATATATTCTTCCCTCTATCATACTACCTATACATTTATTAATTTTACCACATTACCTACGCCAATATACCCATATACCCCCGTCTACATCATTCCTCATTATTACATCATATTGTCTATATCTACACCCTTTTGCTCATACTATCCACGTCTACTCTTCTATCCATTCATGTTGTCTACACTCTATTTACACTATATTACACCACATATGTATTTTCTCCTACTATCCTATTTTACTACTTATCCTATCCTATCATCTACCCCCTTATATTCTATTATATCATATCACATACCACTCTACCATATTCTATTGTCATGACCCCTGTTACATTCTGCTATACTCCATTATCACTCCATCCCATCTTACACCTTACCGATGTCCATTCAAAAACTATTGCTCTCCTTTTCTATATATGTATATTCTTCGTTTTCTATATATGTATATTCTTCGTTTTCTATATATGTATATTACCTTCTCTTTTTCTAGGTACATTATATTTCCTTCCTCCATCTTCTTCTGTATATATATATTACTTATCTTCTTCTCCTGTATGTATTATCTTCTTCTGTGTATACGTTACTTATATTATCTTCTTCTGTGTATACGTTACTTATATTATCTTCTTCTGTGTATAAATTACCTATATTATCTTCTTCTGTGTATAAATTACCTATATTATCTTCTGTGTACACGTTACTTATATTATCTTCTTCTGTGTATACATTACATCATTTACTCTTTCGTGTATTTGTACATTGTGTATATGTCCTTCCTAATTCACAATCTGATTACATCTATCTGTGTTATACTCTTCTACCTAATTATATATGTTTATAAGTATGCAATATTATGTAATTCTTATTATATTCGTATATTACCGCCCTTTAACCTGACCTTTAAAATCTTAAACCATAATAATACCATCAAAATTTCATCATTAACATTAACTAAATCGATAAAATATTAGCTTCTATAACCGTGATTTTCAATTATTTATTATCAATTATATTGCTATTAACGCGTTAAATAATACACTTGTTTTATATCAGTCTAAGTATCTGGTTCAATACAAATTTAATCTGTTTTATCACAATTTGAATCCAAAAATGTCAAATATATTTATTCTACCATTCCATTTTTGTTTATTCTTTCTCTCTTCATTAAATTCAAACCATTATTTATGACACCAATATCACACTTATTACTTTCTTAGAAATCTGCATAATCTGTTGATTATATCAGTAACTCGATTTATTGGCTAAGAGCTTATTCTACGTACCCCTTTTTTGGATTTCATACGTCAAATCTGTTGGTTTTTCAGTATCACAATTCCTAGAAACTTCACCATCAATCTCTATGGGGTATTATCAAGACATTCTAATCAGATAATGCCTTTATATATGATGTGTGTTGGATAATATTATACATAATATAATATAGTAGATGATGTGTGTTGGATAATATTATACATAATATAATATAGTAGATGATGTGTGTTGGATAATATTATACATAATATAATATAGTAGATGATGTGTGTTGGATAATATTATACATAATATAATATAGTAGATGATGTGTGTTGGATAATATTATACATAATATAATATAGTAGATGATGTGTGTTGGATAATATTATACATAATATAATAGATGATGATCTATGTGTGTTAGGATCAGACTAATTCAGAGGGAATAATGTATTAGGTTCAGCAGTAGACTCATTATTAGGTGATCAATTGGTGAAGCATATAGAAAAATTATGTGCAAATGGACCAGTTAATTATCATCCTAGTTTGGAAACGACTGTTCGAGGTCTGGTACATTTGTCTTTACATTGTTGTGTAGAAGGAGACTGAAGTGAACCGCTCCAGAAAAAATACTCCAGAAGATGTTTCAAAAAAATCATATTTTAGAATAGATGTACAAAAAGTGTAAGAAACCGGTTTAACCATCGTTGGGAAGGCGATGATTTTAGTGGTTGTTGACTCTTTTTATGAAGAAGATGGAAGTATAGAAGCTCAAATACATCAATGATTTAATTGTAATAAACACCCTGATCTATACGAGTATTTAGGTAAGGTAATTTGTGCAGTGAATTCTGTTTCTTGAATGGTCAGCTAGATATCTAGAAAAGATTGATTTGTTCGATCGAAATATAACTAATTGCTTTTTGATAAAAAAATCAAAATATAGAAGCAATTTCTAAAAGGTTGGTAAATAAACATTTACTATTAATAACAAAGATTACATCATAAAATTTGAAGCCTAATAAAATTTATAGTGACGTATGGCATATAGAATAAATGGGTCACTAATATATAATTGCAACACATTTACAATACAAAAGGATGAGTGCTTAGGAGAAAATTTACTGTTTAAAAAGGGGGTTATGATAAAAATGAGTCAATATATATAATAATGCCGAACATTACCCTATATAATACGTATATAATAATAGTGCGTAGAGACATTATCCAAAAATAATATATAACCCAACTTTTCCATATTGTAAGACTCTTATTATTATAATTATACTAACTCTTTATTAGCTAAATAATATTAAGCAAAAATACATAGATATATTTTTATTATATAGATATATAAATATTAATAATAGTTAAAATTATCCAGATGATCATTTTCAGGGAAGTCGTTATTAATATTATATATAAAAATGTGTAATAAGATATATCTAACTAGCAATAAGTGTCATGAATAAAGATAGACAGAAAAATGGATAAAATAATAGATGATAAAATGAGATGTATATTAAGTTATAAATAATTATTGATAGAAATAAAAAGAGTTATTATAATTGACATTAATAAAGAAATAAAATAAAATAGATAGTATAAGGTAAACAAAAAGTAGTGATATATAAGTATGTGTATATAGGGTTTGTATGTGTTTTTAAATCAGCTCAGCAAATGGATATTTTTTGAACATTTGATATGAAGAAGAACTATGATTGATATTTATATGTCATGATTGCAGTATTTTATAAGTGAAGATTTTATATAGAAGTCATGGATTATAGGCAGGTAATGAAAAAGTATAAATAAACTAGAATAGGTTAATAACAGAAGAGAATGACAGGATAAAATGAGAGTATTCAAATTTTTATAAATAGTTTTATGAAGAATATAAATGAATTGTGTATGATATAAGAGGTGAAGATATAATGTGGATTATAATATGTGTTAAGATAATAATAAGTATGGATAAGAGAGGTTATTAGTGAATAATGTTAAAAAAAATTATCAATAAGGTTAATTATGTAAATTAAATAATTATTAATATATTCTGAAAAATATTTGAAAACTGAATGTTATTAAAATATGAAATGATGAACAAATTACTGATAGTAGCGATTAAGTATTTGGAATTTCAAGAATATTTTTGATAGAACAAAATAACTCTTCGAAATTTGTGGTGGAGTTGAACAAGCAGTTGGTTAATAATAAAATTTCAGGGAACTATTGAGATGATGTAAGAATATCCTGCAACAAGGGTAAGATTAGTAGGATTGGATTATACATGATTGAGCTGTACGAATTTCCTGTAGGGATTAGAGTAATTAAAGATACGTTAAATTTTTAACGGTAATATACACAAATCTGAAGGGTAATAATCCGAATGAAATTTATGAACTGACTGAATTGTGAAATATCTGTGTCTGTAAAGGAACAAATTTAATGCTAGTTTAAACGATAATATGAAAAATCTGAATAAGTTACATACTATTGATTTATATAGCTCAAGTATATCTGATCCGACAACTGATAGTCTATATTCATTGGTTCAATTGCGACATTAAGAGATGGTAACAAATTTAATTGTGGTTTAAATAATAGTATTAAAAATCTGAATGGGTTATTGGGTCTTGACTTATGTAACTCAAATTTATCTAGATCGATAACTAATGGTCTATATTCACTAACTAAATAGAAAATTCTAGGTCTCCAAGGGAGCACATTTAATGGTATTTTGAATGATGATAATATTAGGAATTTGAATAAATTATTAATTGTTGATTTAAATAACCCAAATCTATCTGGTTTTGATACCTGGTGGCCTATATTGATTAATTAAATTGAAAAATCTGATGTTAATGTGGAACAAACTCAATGGTGTTTTGAATGATAATATTAAAAATCTGAATAAATTACATCATCTTGGCTTTAGTTCAAATCTGTCTGGTTCGATACCTGATGTGTTGCATTCATTTGCTGAATTGGACTATTTGAATCTTTCAAAAAACAATATTAATGGTAGTTTATCGTCTAAAATTGGTAACTTGACTAACTAATCTAGATCTGAGTTTTAATGAACTAAGTGGCACCATACAAAATAAAATTAGGAATTTAGTTAATCTGTTCAATTTAAAAATGAGATAGGGTAGGTTTGAAGGTGATGTTCCCGGCTTGAGTGGTCAGAGAATGTTGGCAATTATGGACATTAGCTCAATAAAACACAATCTGAATGCGAATTATGATAAGATGTTACCTCGATATATTAATAAGAGTAATTGTTTGATGAGATCTGTGAGTAAATTGTGCGATAATGTCACACACTGTGAATACAGTAATAAGCCTATGCCTAAGCCATCAGTTGATTCAACATTTTATACATATGTATTGAAGATATTGTTATGATAGTGGCGTGTAGAGCTGAAATAGAGATGATATCGAATTAGAATTTGAATCGTGACATGTTTATGCAGGATAATAGATGAATTATGTATAAAATACGAATTATTTAAAATATTGATGTTTAGTATAAGAGTTAGCTGTTATACAGTTTAATATATGCATATAAGATGTGAAATAGAGTTGATTAAAATGGAGTGGTAGTTTAAAATATTGCTTAAGAGATGTTAGGAAATATATTTAGTGGAAGATTATTGATGATGATGATGTTAGAAATAAGATAGAGTGAATATGCATTTTGAGATATATGTTTATTGCGTGAATATTTATTATAGGTTGTGATATATTGATAGGTTTTGTGGGTATATTAAGTTAATAATAGGAGTTGTAGAATGGAGTAGTGTGTGGTAAGATGTTGGTTTGTATTAATAATATTGTATATGTATAAATTAGGTTGTTTATTATTTGATGAAAATAGTTCAATTGGTTATATAATATTATTGAATGTCGTAATAAAAATTTGTTGAGGGTTGAATGAGGAGTAATTGTCATTTATGGGTTAGAATGTAAAAGATGTGAACAGAGGGTAAGTTTTGATTGAAATAAGGAAGAGATAATTGAGACGGAATAAAAGAGTGAGATAAGATAGATATAAATGTGATATATTGATGTTATGAATGTTATTATATATATTTAATGTGGTTATGAGAAATATAGGTAAGATGAATATAAATGAGATATAGAAATGAATATGATTGGTGATGTTATATAGACACTATTGTTATAGAAATGAAGAAAATTATGATAAAAGGAGCTGAATATATGTATATATAGTATATAATAAACCCAAAATCATATTGATGTTTGCATTAATGATGTATGTATATATATAGATCAGTTTATATAGAACAGACAGAAATAATTAATAATATATGGTAAATAATTGTAGATGTAAGATGTATAGATAATATAGATATATTGTATGATCATTGACAATATGAATTACGGTATTTATATAGGAACAATTATTTAATGATTTTGTGTATAATTGATAAAATAAATGACGGCGTATAAATAGATTATAATATTGATAAATAAAATAGAATGGACACATGATGAGAGATTAAGTTACACGATATATATGTGAATAATATGTTTATGGATGATATTGAGTATGTATTGATATGTGAATAATAGAAGGATAAGCAATATGAAATTAATAAGAATAGAAGGATAGCTGATTAAATATAGTAGATATGGATAGTCTGGTATGTTACAATGAGGAATATACGTATAGTTGATGTAAATTGAAAAATGTGAGAATGTTGATGTGTGGTAATAATGAAAGAGAATATTTCGAATTGAAAAAAAGTATTAAAAAGACTAGCAAAATTTAAAATTAAGATTAACAAAAGAAAAAGTATGTTGAACACAGAGAAAGGAGTTAAATAAGTTTTTAGGTTAGACGTTAGGAAAGAGTTTATTCAAAATCTCAGGTGAAGTTAAGGAAAAAATAATTACTAGTCAGACCAAGAAGGAAAATGCATAGATGGCATTAGGGTCAATACAACACCATATTACTTGTGTATTCTGGTTGAAAGAGTTAAATGATAATTAGAGTGACCAAAAAAGTCGAGAAGGGATAATTTGATAGATGTGAGAAAATTTTGAGAAAATTAGCAAAATAAGAATTGGTAACTAAAGGCAATATAAAACATGACAAAATTAAAATATATACAGATGTATCGGACTGTGGATGGTGAGGAATAGCAGAAAACGGGGAAAAGGATATGATAATGAGATATGAGTGTTTACTAAAAAAGAAATTGGTATCATGAGGTTAGATATTAAAGAAGTCAATAGGGGTAAAGAGCGCATTAGAAAGACCAAATATATTAGGAAGTGAGAAGATATTGTTACATGTAGCCAACAAAGGGGTAATAGAAACATTAAGAAAAAATACTGAAGTAGGAAACGGAAATATAACCGGTTTAAGAACATATGGTTTAGAATTAAGGTTAAGTATTGATGAATGTGCTAGAGAGAGTTGAATATGGTTGTTTTTTTGACAGTTTGATGGTACTTTAGGGTGTAGAGTAATAGTAAAGAGTTTTGAGTTGAAGAACAAATTATTAAGGAAAATGATGAAGATTATTAAAATTAACTAAAGGAATAGTATACTGAACCTTGAGAAGGAGATTAAATTTTAGATAAATTCGGTTAAAATTCCGGATGAAGTGAAAAAATAATCAACAATGTTAGCAAAATAGAAAAAAAGACTGATAAATAGCGTTAGGATTGATAGAAGACTACAGAATTTGCATAGTCTAGCTGAGGGAGTTGAGAAAAATTACAGTCAAAATGATGAAGGAAGAAAAGGTAGAAAAAGAAGAATTTGATATATG
The DNA here is from genome assembly GCF_023897955.1 of Schistocerca gregaria. Lineage (NCBI taxonomy): Eukaryota > Metazoa > Arthropoda > Insecta > Orthoptera > Acrididae > Schistocerca > Schistocerca gregaria. Next base: position 17,011 of record NW_026062945.1, on the reverse strand, counting down.
TGAGATTATAAAAAAATTATCAGATCAAAAATTGGTAGTAAAAGACGATATAGAATATTGAAGAGTTAAAATATATAAGAATACGTTAGGAGGTAGATAATGAAGAATAATAAAAGAGAAAAATGATGAAAATATGATAATGAGATGTGAACTGTTGTTAAAGGAAAGAGAAATGTCATGGTATTGAACAGTAAGAGATAATTAATACCAATAAAGAACATAATGAAAAGGTTAAGGAATATCATAGAAGGAAAAATGATAACGTTATACATTGATAAAAAAAGTAATATGAACATTAAGGAAGAATATTGAAGCAGAGAATAGAAAGATAGATATTCTAAAACTTATATTTTATAGTTAGGATTAGATATAGAAGAATTTGAATGTGTCAAAAGTGAAAAGAGCCTAGGAGAAAAAGATAATAGAATGTATGATAAGGTTTTAGTATTAAAAATCTTTAATAAGTGAAAGGAAAAAGAAAATAAATTAGTTAGAGATCTGGAAAAGTGGGAGAAAAGTGGATCGGAAATATTAATAGGAAAGAGAAAATATGAAAGTGGACAAGAGTATCTTAGAATTAATCGAGAAAACAGGTAAGTTGTGTGTATTTGAAAAGGACAAAAGAGGAATCAAAAGATGATATAGAAAGAGATTTTTGAGAATAATATTAAAAGACATCAAGAAAATAATTGAAAAAGGATAAAACATAAATCTGAGTTTAAAAGGAAATAAGCTCAGTTAAAAAAAGTAGAATGGAATATAATAAAGAAGAACCAAAAACTAATAAATATAATTGAATAGGTTAAAAATGAAAGATATAATAAATTGAAAAAAATAAAAAAATGATAGGGAGAAGAGCTGAATTGCATATTAAACAGTAAAAGAGAAGGATGGAATAAAAAGAAATAAAAAAAAGGTAATGAGGGTGATGGAAATAATAGAAAAAGGTGTGGAAGAGGCAGAAATAAAGTAAAAGAGAAAATAGTGAGAAATTAACCAAAGAAGAGAACAACAAAAATATGAAATCTCAACCAGAATTATATTTAGTAACAAAAGTTGTCAAGAGATAATATACACATATAATGGAACAAGAATAATACTATTATATGAAATCACTATAAAGTTTTTTAGATGATATTGAAAGAATATGTAAATAGACTAAAATATGATCATATGTGTAATATGAAGTCAATTATCATAATATGAATAAATACTGTGAACAAAAATTAATCTGCTTTTAGGTTTTAATATTATTAACATAAAACCTGATACAAAATATTGTTGTATTAACAAAATAACAACTATATATAACCATATAATTAAAAGAACATATTATCAAATTTTATGTATTATAATAGTTCGTATTATACATTGTATTATTTTTTATTTATAATATTTTTTCACATTTTATCACCATTTAATTTTCATTGTATATATATGTATATTTTTATTAAAACCGTTTTTCATATGACATTATAGTTTATTTTATATCATTTAAATTATTATTTAGTTAATTATTTTACAACTATAATAATATTATACACTTCTTATATTCATTGTGTTTTATTAATTATTATTTAATATATAGAATATGCACATAAATAAATATTTTTAATAAATATTTTTATTATTAAAACAACATGAACTTTCTATCTATATATTTATTTTCTATTTTCCTCATAATTTCTATATTTTATATACATATAATCATTTACAATTTATATTTCAATTTATTTTTCTAATCATATAATTATTCAATTATATTCATTTCATATATTTTTTATCATCTTCATAATATTTTTATCCTTCTGTATTCATTCTCGATATATTATATTATTTCTCATATTTATTATTCTCTTATTTTATTATAGACTATTATTTATTACTATTATTATTCACATATAATATCATAACCATACACATACATCCACCTTATCTTACATGTTCTTACAATTATATCATAATATTTATATGTTCTCTTCCCCTCTCATATCTCTCTATTCTCATTGGTTCTTCTGTTGTCCTATTCTATTACAACATCTCTCTAGTCCATCACATTTTCTATTATTTTTAACTTATAACTCTCAAATTCTATTCTATTCACTCATCTCACCTTCTATTACCCTAATCGTATATCAGATAATGATCGATGGAAGCAGATAATATATGATAACTACTATCTTCAATAATGATGTAATATGTTCTTATTGAGTATATATTATATATTAATAAATACATGTCTCATACTAACGAATAATTTATATTTATACTCAAGAAAAATTGTGGTGGTGTAGTAAAATATTATGATGAAATATGTGGATATAATAAAAGCTATGAAGGATATATACAACAAAATATAATCAGATTGCAACTAGAAAAATGTGAATCACATTCCCATCATAATCCACCTCCACAGAGTCCTAGATAATGAAGAATAATATCTAGCCTAGATTAGAAAAATAAAATTTAAAATAGATAAATTAATGAAAATATGAAAATATATGAACTAAAAGACAGTAAATGCAGATCTGAAAATTTATGAAATGTATGAAAAGATGTTTTTTTCGATAATTATAAAATTATTTAACATTATAGACGCAGATTCCAATAATTATTTGAATATTTTGTAAAGATCAATTTAAAAGGTACATTGAAGGATAGTAGTAAATAAAGAACTAAATATTTAGCATTTATTGGTAAAAAAGTAAAACAGTTTATATAGATATTAATATATTTTGTATTAATTGATATAGTTTCCAATCATCTTCTTATGAATTTGTTAGAAATAATCCAACATGATAGTTTTAATATCTTAGTTTATAATAATTAAAAAATTTTGAATTAAGAAATAAGGTAACAAATTTAAATAAGTTTAGGACAAAAGTAAACAAGATAACAAGTATAAAACCATAGACAAAAGTTAAAATTTTAGGTTATATTTTAAAATCTAATTGAAGGTCTCAGAGGGAATTAGAAAACATTATTAAGAAGGCTATTGAAATTTGAAAAAAATGAACAGATAGCATTATAGGATATCACAGTATATGTGTAGCTGAATTAATTAGGAAAAAATTGATTATCAAGTTAATCAAATAATAAAAAGATAAAAATGTTTAAAAATGTGATAAACTGCGAGAAAATTATCAGAGCAAGATTAGACAATAAAATATTAATATGATAAAATTTTTTACAGATAAATCAGACTGTGACTGATCAGAGCTATAATATAAAATTAAATAAAAAAGAAGGTTATGAGATGTGAAGTTTTATTAAAGCTTAAAAATAGTTAAGAAGGTTTAACAATGAAGGAGTTGATTGAGATAAAAAAACAGGTTTTAAAAAATTAAAAGGTTGTTTAGAAGGTAAATAGAATTATAATTATTTATTGATAAAAGAACGTATAAGAATTAAAATACAAAAGCTAAAATAGAAATATAATATGACATTAAGAAGATATACTTTAAATTAGAATAAACTTAGGAAAAGTTGATTATATAAAAAATACTAAAAATTGAATAGATAGAGATAATAGAGAGTGTAAAGAATTATGACTAAAAAATTATAAAAATCAAATAAAAGTATTAATTATAAAACATATAAAACAAAAGAGAATGTATAACTAGACAGAAGTATTTTATGATTGATAGAAACAACGCAGGCACTTCTTTTTGAGAGGTGTAGAAAATTAGAAGGTAAAAGGGCACGAAATAGTTAGTAATAAGAGACAAATAATTAGATTAAAAAATAATCAAAATAAAAAGAGACGATGTTATACTGTAAATTATTAGATCTGGGGATAAAAATTTTATAAAAAAGATATATATAATAAGTAAAAAATATATTGGTCAAATAAAGATGAAAGATTTAATCAGAGATGTTTAGAAAACTAAAGAAAAATATTAAATACATATAAAATGAGATGATGATATCTGAATATTTAATTTTTAATAATAATAATAACAGTATTATTATATTTGCTAAACCCAAAATTTAACCATAAAAATATTACAAAAAAAATATCAGATATTATAGTTCTAGTATTGAAGTTTTTGTCAAGACTAATAAAATCAATTCTTAATGTTAGTCTAAAAACAAAAATTTATAATATATAATATATGCAGATTTTAAAAAAGCACATGTCATGAATTAATTGATGCAAAAAAAATGTAAATCAAAACGATTTGTATTAACGTAAATATATTAGAATAGAATAGAATGAAAGGGTATAGCTAAGATATTTTTATAGAATGGTTTTTGAATATGTTATGTTATTTTTGATGTAGGAAATTAACATAGAATACTGCAGATTATAGTACATTTAGACAAATATAATTGACAGTTTATGTCAATATTTAAAAAATTTGACAAAAAATTATTAATTTTATTAATTTATCCGATACAAAATTACCAGTAAAAACTGTGATCAAAGTATGAAGGTAATCAATAACTTGTTAATAATAGCTATTATAGTGGCTCAGATTTTAGCAATCTTTTCGATCAAATCGAATAATGATTCTAAGATATTTGTTGCAGAGCTGAACAAGCTATTTATTAATGAGAATGAAACAATTTCAGAAGAAAAATACTGTGAAAGCGACAAAATAACTTGCAATATTAATGGTAACCAGATTATTAGTGTTATATTATCTACAAAACTGTCTGGTTTCCCTACAAAAATCCAGATAATTAAGGACACACTAGGAGATTTAGAATTGTATACAAATTTGAAAGGTGATTTTCCAGATGAGATCTACAGATTGACAGAACTGGAACATCTGGTTCTAATGGGGAGTAATTTTACTGGACATTTAAGTAATGATATTGGAAACTTGAAAAAGTTAATGAATCTTGATTTAAGTGGGTCAAGTCTATCTGGTGAAATACCTAATAGTCTGTATTCATTGACTAGATTGCGATTTCTGGATCTAAAAGGGAACAAATTCAGTGGTTATTTAAATGCCGACATCAAAAACTTAAACAAATTATATTATCTTGATTTAAGTGGATCAAGTCTATCTGGTGATATACCTGATAGCCTGTATTCACTGACCAATTTGGAATACTTGGATCTAAAAGGAAACAACTTTACTGGCTTTTTAAGTGATAAGATTAAGAAGTTGAGAAGATTATATTATCTTGATTTAAGTGGATCACGTCTATCTGGTGAGATACCTGATAGTCTGTATTCATTGACCAAATTGATATACATAAGTCTGCAAGGGAATAATTTTGCTGGTCGTTTAAGTCATGAAATCAAGACACTGAATAAATTATATTATCTTGATTTAAGTGGATCACGTCTATCTGGTGATATACCTGATAGTCTATATTCATTGACTAGATTGGAATACCTGAACCTACAAGGAAACAAATTCAGTGGTTATTTAAATGCTGACATCAAAAACTTGAGTGGCTTATATTATCTTGATTTAAGTGGATCAAGTCTATCTGGTGAGATACCTAATAGTCTGTATTCATTGACTAGATTGAAACATCTGGATCTAAAAGGGAACAACTTCAGTGGTTATTTAAATGCAGACATCAAAAACTTGAGTGACTTATATTATCTTGATTTAAGTGGGTCAAGTCTATCTGGTGAGATACCTAATAGTCTATATTCATTGACTAGATTGAAACATCTGGATCTAAAAGGGAACAACTTCAGTGGTTATTTAAATGCAGACATCAAAAACTTGAGTGACTTATATTATCTTGATTTAAGTTGGTCAAGTCTATCTGGTGAAATACCTGATAGTCTATATTCATTGACTAGATTGGAATACCTGAACCTACAAGGAAACAAATTCAGTGGTTATTTAAATGCTGACATCAAAAACTTAAACAAATTATATTATCTTAACTTAAATGGCTCAAGTCTATCTGGCAATATACCCAATAGTCTGTATTCATTGACCGATTTAGAATATATGAATTTAGCTGGTAATAAATTCAATGGTTATTTTAGTTTTCGCATTGGATATCTGAAAAAATTAACGTATCTTGATTTAAGTGGATCAAGACTAGTTAACACTATACCTCATGAACTGTATTCACTAACTAAATTGCGACATGTGAGTTTGAAAGGAAACAGATTCTACGGAAACTTAAGTGCTGACATTGGAAAGCTGAATAAATTAAATTATCTTGATTTAAGTGGGTCAATTCTATCTGGTGATATACCTGATAGCCTGTGTTCATTGACCAATTTGAAATACCTGAACCTACAAGGAAACAAATTCAGTGGTTATTTAAATGTAGACATTGGAAAGCTGAATAAATTATATTATCTTGATTTAAGTGGATCACGTCTATCTGGTGAAATACCTGATAGTCTATATTCATTGACTAGATTGGAATACCTGAACCTACAAGGAAACAAATTCAGTGGTTATTTAAATGTAGACATTGGAAAGCTGAATAAATTATATTATCTTGATTTAAGTGGATCACGTCTATCTTGCTTGATACCTAATAGTCTATATTCATTGACTAGATTGAAACATCTGGATCTAAAAGGGAACAACTTCAGTGGTTATTTAAATGACAAAATTGGAAAGCTGAATAAATTAGTGTATCTCGATTTAAGTGGGTCAGGTCTATCTGAAAAGATACCCAATAGTCTGTATTCACTGACTAGATTGCAATATCTGAATATACAAGGAAACAAATTCAGTGGTTATTTAAGTGATGAGGTTGGAAAGTTGAGCGAATTATATCACCTTGATTTAAGTAATTTAAGTCTATCTGGCAAGATACCTGATAGTCTGTATTCATTGACCAAGTTACAATACCTGAACCTAAAAAACAACAATATAAATGGTAGTTTATCTTCGAAGATTGATGGCCTGAATAATCTAGTTAATTTAAACCTGGGTTTCAATACATTAAGCGGTATTATACCAAATGAAATCGGCAATTTAACCAATCTCAGAGTTTTAGAAATACAAGAGAATCAGTTTGAAGGTGACATTCCTGATCTCAGTCATCTGGTAAATTTGGTGCATCTGAACATTAGCTCAACGAAACATACCCTGAATGCGAAGTGTGATGACACAATGTTACCTCCATCTATTATTAAGGAGAATTGTTTGATTAGACCTGTGACTACAATCTGCAACAATATTACATCTGTCTCGCGTGTGTGATTGATTCCATACCTAAATAATGAGTTGGTTAAATTTCATAGAGACGAGCATTGAAAAAATATTGTTTCAATAGTACTATATAGAGCTAGAACAGAAACGATATTAAATCAGGATTTTATAGATACGATATGTTTCTATAGAAGATAGTAGATAAAATAGATATAGTTAATAAAGTGATGATAATTTGAATTAAAAGGTTGATATTTAATATAAGAGTTAGTTGTTATATAATTTAAATATATAGAAGGGGATAGGTCAAGGTGAGAAATAGAATGTATAAAAAATAGAGGCTATAGAATAGAATTGAAATAGTAAGAGATAGTTTAAAATATAGTGTTAGACATTGTAATGTTTTGAGCGAATATTATAGACGGTGTTAGAATAAATAGAATTATTTTTAGTGTTTTTGAGATACGTTTTTTATATTAATTTTTTATAGGTTGATGTGTTGGTATGTTTTGTAGGTGTATTGAGTTAAGTTAGTAGTCGTAGAATTGGATAGTGAATGATATAATTTTAGTTAATATTAGTAATATTATTAATATTATATAAACAGGGTTATTTATTATTTGATTAGTATCCTTTACTTGTTTATCTGATGTTGTTTAATATTGTATGAGATTTATTGAGGAGAGTATGAGAAATAGTTATTTCTAGATTAGAGTAAAATTTATGGGTATGGTCTAGAAGTTAATTGAAATTATCGGGGTATAATTTAGAGATAGAAAAAAAGGGTTAAATATAAATATATAAACGTAATGTATTGATTTTGAATATTGTTATTATCATTTATTATTACGTAGATTTAGTTTAATTGTAATTTTAGTTAATGAAATTTGAAAGAGACGTAAAAGTGAATAAGGTAGGAAAATAGGATAGAAATGAATGCATGTAAGATAGAATGTGGATAAATAGAATAGGTAAAAAGTTATGTTTATAAAAAAAATATAGAAAGAAGTATATATGTGAGTAGTATAGTTTTAGATAAATAAAAATATGAAATCAGAATAGATATAGAGTGGTGTATAAATATAAATATTATGATATTGGCGAGATGAAGATGTATGAGAGAATAAATAATGAAGGTATATAAAGAGAGAAAATATAATTAGAATAATGAAGTAGATAAAAAATAAAAGTGCAATGATTGAGGTATAATAAATAATGAATGTAAAGAATGAGATTCTAATGATTGAAGATGGGGAGAGGGATAATCTAAGTAGAGAATATTAATTGAGAAAAGATTGATGATTAAGGTGTAAGAAGTAAGAGAAAGAAAGAGTATGTCTATGTAATAGAGATGTATATATGTGTATATGTGTATATAGATAAGATAGTGATGGCACAGATATTAAGTAGATGTGGACAGTATGAATAGGGATAGATAATGGATAATATGATATAATGAGAAATGTGTAGACGGTATTATGAGTGTGTGAATATATAGAAAAATATTATAGAGTATGAATGTGTATAGAGTATGTGGATATTTTGGATGATGTAATTGTGGGGGTATGTGGATAAGATGAGACGCATGTTGGGGGTGCGTGTTTGTGGAGTAGGAAGATGGTGTAAATTGAGACATAATGATGCGTAGAATAATGTGTGTATAGAATATATAAATAACATGATAGAGAGTGTGTAAATATAGTAGAGACAGTGTGTGAGGTAGGAGTGATATTTAGAAGAATAGATATAGAATAGTACGCTGTTAGAGTAAAAAAGGTACCAGTAGTATGATTGATAAATGATATATGGACAATATAATTGACAGAATATGGATAATTATGGTATTGTGAGGAGATGATATGGTATAATAGAAGAGTAGATATGGATAGTACAATATAGAGAAGAGAGAGTGTAGACATTATGAGTAGGAATAGACAGTTAATTAGATAGAGTATATATAGATATTATAATATGATATAATGAGAGGTATCTGGATAGTTGATATAGGTTGAAAAGTAAGAATAGTTATGATAAAGTTTGTGAATACATGGGTGGAGTGTTATATGGGAACAAGTATTTAATGATTTTGTGTATAATTGAAAAAAAATAATAAATGACGACGTAAAATATAGCTTTAATATATAAAACAATAAATATATGATAGCAGATTATGTTATAGGTTATATAATATATATATATAAATATATATATATATATATATATGAATATTGTAGTTATATATAAGTTTCAATATATTAATAATAGAAAGATAAATAACATGATAATAATAAAAATAGATAGTATAGGTTGATGGTGAGGGTATGTAGATGTATGTGTGTGATGAATAATGAAATTGTATGTGGATGACGAAAGGTAGATGAATGCGCGGGATTATGTGCTTGTGTAGGTGTGGATAGTATGAATGCATGAGGATTAGTTTGAGTATGTGTGGGAGTGTGTGTGTATGAATTGTAATATGATGAATGTGGAAAGTATAATGGTATATGTGAATAGTTTATAGTGTGTGAATGTAGGTCGTATCAGAAATATGTGGAAGTATGAATGATACGATTGTGAGGATGAGTATGTGTGTATGGATAATATGAATATGAATATGGTAGTGGTGTGTATGATGCGTAGAGGGTGTTGTGAGCAGGTGTAGGTGAGGATGTATGTATTTGGATGTGTGTGTATGAATTGAGATAGTATTGTATGTTTATAAATAGAGTGAATGATGATTGGCATACGTGAATATAATGAGATGTATGGGAGTGTGGGGTTAATATAAATTGTGATAAGATTTAATGGTTGTAGATAATATGAATGACAATTGATGGTAGTATATGTAATAGTGAATTGAAATGGATAGTATATGTAATAGTGAATTGAAATGGATAGTATATGTAATAGTGAATTGAAATGGATAGTATATGTAATAGTGAATTGAAATGGATAGTATATGTAAGTTAGTGGATAGTATTGTGTGTGATAGTGTGAATAGTGTTATGAGTGTGTGTAGATATATGAATGATGTGTATTGTGAATATATGTATAGATAGAATAAATAAATAATATGATTGTGGGTATATGGGGAATGAAGAGGGAGAGTTTGTGTGTAAATAAAATGAAAGAATGATATGATGTTATATAGGAGATGTATTTTAGATGTGGATAGTTTGGAGGGTGTGAATGTATGTAGAAGGTGTATATATGTGTGTGGTGTATAGAATTTGTAGATAATATGAATGCAGGTGTGATATTGTGTGTGGATGGCTAGGTGTGAATAGAGTATGAATAAATTGAATTGATTGTGAGTATGTGTGAAGATTTGTGAATAGATACGAATAAATGAGTATGAAAGTATGTGGATTAGATAAGAAGTGTGGAGGTGTACAGATAATATAAATTAAGATATGGTGGTGGGATGATATGTGTAGAGTATATGGATAGTATGAATTGAGATGTGGTGGTATGAGTATGGATAGGTAATAGAATGAATTGTATAGAGTAGGAGGATAGCATGAATTGAGATATGGTATGGTGTGTGATGTATGTGTAGGGTATGTAGATAATATGATATAGATGATATGTGATATGAGAGTATGTTTAGAAAAAAATATGTATAGAGAGCAGTACGTTGGCATGAAAAAGATATGAATAGTGTAATAGAAAAAATGGTATATGCATGATGTAATTGGTAGAATGTAGATAATTATGACAGATTATGTTGATATAATACAAGGGTAGATGCGAATAAATATAATATAGAGAAGAGGGGATATAAATAGTATGAGTAAAAATAGATGAATTGATTAGATAGAATAGGTATAGATAGAATATGAATATGATATAATGATGGATGTATAGGTAGTTGATATAGATTAAAAAGTATAAGAATAATTATGATAGAGATGTATGATTAGAGTATGATAGAGATTGAGAGTATATAAAATAGTGTGAGTTGTTAAGAAATGTATAGATATAAAATAGAGTTTTTGTATATATATTATGATAGAGATGATATAATAAGAGATAGATATAGAGATAGATAAAAAAATATATATAGGATATGAATTTGAATAGAAGAGAAAATATATGATGAAATAATATAAGAGAGAATAGGATATTATGATGATAAAACATATAATAAGATAGAGTAATGTGACAAAGTATGATAGTAGAATAAGATATTATAATAGAATAATGAGAGATAGTGTGATAGTGTAGGATAGAATGTATTATAGTGTGGAATAATAATAAAGGATAAAAACATTTAGATAATGGGATAGGATAATATGATAAAGGAACAGATGGTAGGCATGTTTTGATGTGTGATATTGTGTGAGTATGTTTTGAGGTATGATGTATAAAAAAATATATATTGATATGGATATAAAAAGAATACAAACGGTTGAATGTGAAGAGTAAATAAAATGAAAAGGATAATATAATATAGGATAGAATAATATGGTATTATAGAATAGAATGTAGGACAAAGATGTGTAATGACAGAGAGAGTATATGGATGTAGACGAATAGGAATGGATTATGGATAGTGGATAGTATGAATATAAGTAGATAATAGTTAATAATGAGGATTGTGTATAGAATATAGAGAGTGTGTGTATGTGTATATATATATTGAGTATGTGTGAATAGTATTAGTGGCGTGAGTGTATGATGTGTTTAGAGAATATGTGGATAATGCGATGATATAGTGTGTGGAGGGTATAATGATATAGTGTGTGTATAGAGGCGTGTATGATAAAATATTGTGTGTGGAGAGGCGTGTATGATTTTGACATTGTGTGTGAATAGTAGGATAGGATGTTTGAGATGTATGAAATAGATATTATAGGTTGAAGATTTAGATAGTGTTATAGAATTTGAGAGGAATGGATAGGATAGAAGGGGGAGAGTTAGAAGTTAATGATAAATAGATAAGATATGACAGGATAAAGAGATGTGATGATAGAAGAGAATAATGAGAGGTATGAGGATGATTAGAGTAATAGGGGAGGATAGTATAGTAGAATGATTGGGTTAGATAGTTGTGTTTTGTAATAAGTGGAAACGGATAGTTATGATTAAAGAGAGTGTGAATATGAATGAGTGTAGATAGGTATAGAGTAGATTAATAGTACGAATAGAAGTAGACAGAACGATATAATGAGAAGTATGTGGAGTATTGTTGAGTATGATATTGTGAGTATGTATAAAATATATAGATAGTATGATATGATTCTGAGTAGGTGAATAGTATAACGATGATGATATTGTGTGTGAAATAGTATAATGGAATTAATATGTGAGTTCTATGATGTAGAATTATGTGTGAATAATCTGGTAGAAAGTTTGTGGTGTATGGAGTGGATAATAGAGGTCAAATATAATGGATTTATAGAAATTGAGTAGGTAGGGTAGAAGGAGTAGAATTAGAAGTTGATAGTGAATGAGAGAAGATAACATAAAGAGGTGTGATGATATGGTAGAATAATGGAGTATAATGTGAGAATAGAGGATAGTATGATAAAATGAGAATGGTAGGTAATTATGATAGAGGGTGAGTAGAAGTAGATAGTTAGGATTTTGATTAAGCAGAGGTGGATAGTTATGATTTGTGGTTAGTAGGAGTGGACAATTACGGTAGAGTGTGTGTGATATGTATGAATAGAGATAGATAGCGGATAGTATGAATAGAAGATGATAATGAATAATAAGTGGTGGGTGAATATTATTAGTAGAGTAGGAAGATAGAAGTTGAAATAAAATATGAATATTATTAGTGTGAAAATTAGGGAAATAAATTAAGATAGAGGAATCAGTAATTAAGGAGAGAATTAAAAAGAGATATAGATAGTATGATGATGTTGTGTATAGATAATGTAATAGAGTATGAATATATATATAGAGAATATAACAGAAGCTGAATATGTAAATTAGTGTAATAGAATTTGAGAGTGTGAATAGAATAGAGAAAAATTAGAAGTTGATAGTGAAATATATATGATTTGGATTGAATAGCAGTGGACAGTTATAATGTAGATTGAGTAGGAATAGATAATCATAATGTAGATTGAGTAGGAAATAGATAATCATAATATACGTCGAGTAGGAATGAACAGTTATAATAAAGAGTGTGGGTGTGGATGAATAGGTGAGAATAACAGATAGTGGATAGTATGAATAGAAAAAGTAGATAACAATGAATAATGAATGGTGTGTGCGGGGAGTATAAGGAGTGTATAGTATGTGTATACATTTGTTGTGCATGATATTGTAAAATGTGTGAATAATATTGTTTGTGTGAGTGTATTTAAAGTATGTGGATAGTATGATGTGATTGTGGGTAGATGGATAGTATGATATGATTGTGGGTAGATGGATAGTATGATATGATTGTGGGTAGGTGAATAGTATAATGATGATATTGTGTGTGAATAATATGATAGATTTGTATGTGATTTGTGTGATGTAGATCTGTATTTGTGTGAAAAGATTATTTGATAGATAATTGTAACATTAGCAAAATAATAACTAATTACGTTCACTATTATTCAAAAGCTCAAATAGTCCTACTGCATATTTATTTGTAGATACCACGAATATTATAAACAATATAAATAGGGCGACAAATAAAATAATATATGTAAAGAATACGGCATAATAGAACAGGACATAAAATAAGAAAAAGAGGAGAAAATGAGTAGAATAGAATATGTTTAGATGATAGCATAAAGGCAATATATAGATAGATCATGAGAGAAGTTTTATGTCGATATACAATCGGTTTCTGAATCAAGATATTAGAGTCTGATAAGAGTATTTTTAGTGTGTAACATATGTATTTTACCATCGACTAGGAATCTTTCTACACAACGTTTAAAAAGGTTTTTTTTTTATTTTAGAAAAAAGGTCAGAATGATAAATAATGAAAAACAAAAAAATTGAAGAATGACATTAAATTGATAATAATAACTGTGATATAAGAAGATAATTTATAATATATGTGTATAATATAATGAAAACTATTAATTTTCTTATTATGTATATATAATATATATTATCGTTCAAATATGTATTAATCTCTTATATTCTGATTAGAATCAGTATATAAACTAGCTCCAAGCCTATTCATAATGCTTAAAATACACTAGAGTCAAATTAATTAATTATTTCATAAGATCAATCGATGATAAGCTGAATATCTATAGATTGGTATTCTCAGGCCCAGTATTATAGAACAATTCGAATAAATATTGTTCAATAAAATACAGATGAAACAGTATTATAATATTTATTTTTGATATATGGTCTGTAGAAGTAGCAAAAAACAATGAACTATTATATCATTGAATACATTTCTATATATACATTATATGTTTATAGATAAAATCAATATAGATATTATATCTAGAAAGTTTTGATGTAAAAGTTTTATAGATAGATAATATATTAATATCATCTTTATCATGCGCCGCAATGTATTTATCATGTGCTAGAGAACAACTAGTAATGCACAGATGTGAGAGGTTTCGAGATTTCATTATCAAAAAGTTCTGAAATAGAACATTATATTACTAGATTATATAACTCTAATATATAAAATAATATTATATTAACTTTCAGTTATTTGAAATCAACTCAATTACAATTTAAATATATTTTATATATGTTTCTAGTTCTAATTTACTAAATTTCAACTATTAATTAATATATCACATTTCTTCTATATAATTTTATTAATTTCTATTCTTCTAAATGCTTTTTCTGTTTTTTTATCTATTTTATTATGTATTTTATATGATTTTTTATATATAGAGTATTCTAGATATAATAATCTCATTATTACATTATTTCTTTTTTGATTATATCTTTCTTAGATTTTTTATTTAGTCTTTCGTTTATTATTTGTTTATGACATAGTTATTTATAATGATCTTATCAAATTTTAACTGTTTTAATATTTTTTTTGATTCATTAATTTTTATACAACACACTATACTCTTTAATATATTTCTGTTGTTTATTTGAATTTAAATAAGATAGATAGTTTATCTAACAAGTTTATCTTATTATTTTTTATATAGAAATCTTTCTAATAGCATAAAATTATTAATAGTTTATATTATTAAATCAATTTGTCAGTTAATAACTATATTTTTTGTTAATATTTTCGATCTTAATTAATTTTAGTTCTTATAATTTGAATTATTATTTCTAAATCTGTCTCGCGTGTGTATTTATCCGTATATACGTGTACGAATTGACATGAGTATAAATATAGTTACAGTAAAAAAAAATATAATGACGATATAATATTTTTTTTAATATTTTATCAAAATAAAATTAAAATATTAAATGTTCAGTATATATTTGGTGTATTAAATCAACAACACAAAATGAAAAATAACTATATAATTGAAATATTAATAATCTCATTAGTATTATCAAGTTTTGCTATAGCTGATGAAATACAGTTTTTTAATGATTTGAAAAAAACCTTTAAAGAGAATATACCTCATATTAACTTTTTTCAGGAAGGAGAACATTATTGTGATTCTGAATTTATTAGATGGTATATAAAATAAATAAAGAGTATATATTGTTGAAGGAGATGATATAGATAGATTAACTATAAATTTGTATTTAGTAATGATGAAAAAAAAATCACAACTATGTATGTTGATTATATAATATTATTTTTTAAAAGGATAAATAAATAAAAATTTTATTTATATGCATGTTAATATAACTAACTAATAAATTATTATTTTTTAAGTGAAATAATAAATATTCGTAATAAAGATAAGAGACTACCATATTCACCAACTAATATTAATAATGATATAACACTACCATCTTCAATATCTACTCTGACACATTTGACAGAATTGTAAGTGTTTTTATAAAAAACTTTATATACATATATATATATATATAATACTATAACATTCATTTATTATATTTAGAAATATTAGTATTGCTGTAGTTAGGATAAATTGGGATAATATCGTTAATTTACGTAGTTTAAGAACAATGTATGTTAATAAGATGATAGATTTAATAAAGATAAAATTTTATACTAATAGAAACATTATAGAAAAATTATATCGAATAATATTTATGAATTTTTAAGATTGGATGGTCTAAGTTTGACCCATCTGTATGTATATTAATATATAAATGAACAAAAAATAAAATATATTGTTTTCTAATATTATTATTATTATAGACATCTTTCTTATAATAATATAGAGCAGGATCTGCATAGTATTTCGTTTAGTAAAACCTTAAAATATATGTATGTAAAGTTTTAATTTATTAAATAGACTAGTTGTTAATCGATAAGTTTTGACAATTAAATAAAAAATATAATTTAATTTTATTAACAATAACAAAAATCAATATTTTATAGTAATCTATCAAATAATAATTTCTGTGGTGATATTAAGATATTTAATAATATTCCAGATTTAGAGAAATTGTATGTTTATGAGTAAAAACATAAAATAGTGCTATACAAAGGTTAATTAATGTGTACTATAATTTTATATTTGAAATAAATATACTAATTAATTTGTATTTAAAGAGATCTCTCATATAACCCTTTGTTATATGTTAATACGTCACAACTTCATCTAAGCTTTAAATTATCTGTTTTGTATGTAATTTGAATATATAGTATAATAATACACAAATATATAATATATATAATCTTTCATATAATAAAAATATTTATCTATAGAAGATAATGTTTATTTTAAAAAAAATTATAATATTATAATGTAGATAATTAATTTATTTTTTTTAGATCTCTTGTAGGTAATAAATTAATTGGCAATATTCCAAACTTTAGAAATAATGGTGAATTAACGTTATTGTATGTTTAATATATAAATCTGTCTCGCGTGTGT
>NW_026062944.1:0-32234 GCF_023897955.1 Schistocerca gregaria | reverse complement strand
ACACACGCGTGACAGTGGGTGTTTCGAGACGTGTTGGTGTTAGGGGGGCGGATCGCTGGAGTTGGCTTGTTTGATATATATATTTTTTTTTTTTTTTTTGTCCCCTTTGTATGGTATGGCCGGAGGTGTGGAACGGAAAGCAAACCGCGATTGTCGGATGTCACACCGTTGGTGGCGAGGGTGAGAAACACGTTGCCGCCTACAGCTGCTTCTACGCCGAGCGGGTGGGTTAAGTTAGTTAGTTGGTTGGTTGGGCGACGTAAAAGTGGAGCGTGGAGGTGGTGTGTGTGAACGTGAGGAGACACGCATTGCATTGTATTTGTACGCGCGAGGTGAGTTAGGAGACCACGCGCCACGACGTACGGTGCCCTCTTTCGACCTGACGTCTGACGTCTGGTTTTTGTTTGTGGAGGCGGTGTCGTCATTCTGGATGTACGTGTATTTTCCGCTCAGTTGAGTGAGGTGACGCGAGACGACGGCGTCGGTGGTGTTTTTGTTTTGTTGTTGGCGCCCCGGGGATGAAGAGGGGCACCCGACGGTAACGAGAGGTTGCACTTTGTGATCGGTCGAATGTCCGGGGAGCGAGGAATAGGGTGGGGGGTTGAAAAGAAAACGCCAGTGTAGGGCAACGGGACGGTGAACGTTCCCGTGGTGTCGGAGGTGTGCAGTGGGGGGGAGGAAAAAAAAAAAAAAAAAAAAAAAAAAAAAAAAAAGCGCGTAACGGCGCGGCTGCCGTGGTGGAAACGTTCTCTCCAACTTTGGTGGTGTCCCCTGTGTGTTTTGTTGTTCTCTATATCGTGTGTCCCCTCGCACAAGACGCTCTCTGGGCGGGTTTGATTCATTCATTTTTGCATAGTCACGTAGCGTAGAATGGAATGCGCAAGAGTTGAGTGAGACTGGCGACGGTATATGGTCTGAGCAGCGTCAGCTGCACTGCACTCCCCGGAAAAGAATCTTGGATGCCGTGCTAACTGAAATTTGGTGGACGGGGTTCTCAAGGCTGTTTTCCTATTTTGTTGTTTGTTTGTTTGTCTCTAGTTGAGATGGTGAAATGACGTCGAAGAAGCAGTATTGCAAATACTGTTATGGAAATGCCCTAGTTTGATGAAAGGAAATGTGTGTTGAATACAGGATGGTAAAGACCAAGTGCGTTGAAAGAAACGTTGTGAAGGAACGAACGTTCCCTGAATTGGTTTCTTTTTGTTCCCGAGTTGTGTACAATGGACGACGGTTGTGCCATATCGCAGCATTGCATCATCCCCAGGTTTTATTTCAATTGAGCGATAAAAAAAGGAAACAGAGAAGAACAAGAACACTATCGAAATGGTCTATGGTGTGTGACCCACAATTGTTGTCTTTAAATCACTTACCCAACCATGTCGTAAAAATATTTTTTTTTTTTACAGTGGCTGCCGAATGACCTAGATGTAACAGAGAGAGAGAAACACATGGCGTGTCAGATGTTTGTTTTCTTTTCCCCCCCGTCAAGTGGCAAATGCGAACACCGTCAGCTGTAATTGACGATCGACACTAGTATGGCGCGAAAAGGGGGTGCGACCTGTGCAGTTGTGGGTGAAACTTTGGGTGATGGGCTGTCATGCGGCATCGCGTGCGTTCATTACCCCTCGGCGGCGGCGGCGGCGCCGCAGCTCCGTCCAGCTCGCGCTCTCGGAAACAACCGTCTCCGTCACTGCAATTTTCAAAGGGAAACCTGTGTGGCCGGTGGGGGTGTGTCAACCGTTGGCCTCAAGCTCCGCCGACAAAAAGTGTTGAGTGTATCCAGTGTGAGAGAGGTTGACGCTTTTCGTGGTGTGTGTGTGTGTGTGTGTGTGTGGCAATGTTTTGAAAAGTTTGCAACGTACGTTAAGAAGTGTTGACGCTGAAACTTGCGGGCTGTGTGGCCCTGGTGGTTGGCTGGCTGGAGACGCGGGCGTGTCCAGTCGGTCGGTTGTTGTGGCTGAAAGGTACGTATACGGTTCCGCCGTCCCGTCGGAACTGCGTCTGTCTGGAAGGTATGACGTGACGTGCAGTTTTTATTAGGTCAGCCCTTGTTGTGTATTGTTCCATTTGTTGCTCACTCGTCACCCGTATTTGGTGTGGCGATGTATGTGGACGTACTGCTGGATCAGTGTCAGGGTTTCCGTGGGAGGTGTTGGTTGGGTTGGATTTGCCTGACACGGCTGAGTCCGCAATTGGCCTGCCGTTCGTTGATGCGATATGTGGGTTCTGAGGAAGAATGTGTACGAGATAGTTGCCCCTGCCCTGCCCTTTCTTTCGCGTTCGTGTGTGCCCCCCTTGTTGTGTAGTGTGGGTTGAACATGGTTCTTTACCGAGTGGGGGGGAATGGGATGGACGGATCCGTTGCTGTTGCTGTCACCGTCAAGACAACGCACGCACGCACCCCTGTCCTACGAGAAG
Source organism: Schistocerca gregaria (assembly GCF_023897955.1). NCBI lineage: Eukaryota > Metazoa > Arthropoda > Insecta > Orthoptera > Acrididae > Schistocerca > Schistocerca gregaria. Next base: position 29,816 of record NW_026062944.1, on the reverse strand, counting down.
GTGTGTCAACCGGGGTTTCGGTAGTCGTGTGTGTAGGGGACGGGGAGAAGCAAAGTGGAGAGTGCGGCACGGGCAGAGAGTGGAATTGGGGCGCGTTGATGTTGGGAAACATCCCCCAAGGGTTGCGGGATGATGTGGCGGTGAGAGCGGGGGGCGGGGGAGAAAAGAAAAGCGAAAAAGAACTAAGGAAGAGGAGGAGGCGTGCGTGTGCGCAGTGGCGGGGCCCCAAAGACCTGTCGTGTGGTGTCGGCCGAACGCGTGTGCGGGGCAGCGTCGGCACGGAGAGAGAGAGAGAGAGAGAGAGAGAGAGAGAGAGAGAGAGAGAGAGAGAGAGAGAGAGAGCGAGCTGGTCTGATGGGTATTTTTTTACCCCCTGTACTCGAAGGACCGGATCTGTCCTTGATCCCTGCCTTCTGTCTGATTATGTTGGGTAACAAAATGATGGGATGATAGGGTCTCTTGGGTGTGTGTAGATGTTTGTTGTTTGAGTGAGTGTTATGGTGTTTGTATTTTATTTTTGTTTATCATGGTATGTTGTAGTTTGTGGTGTTTTGTCGTGATGGGAAATGTCGTTCTTGGGTCGGGTGGATTTTGTCCCAGATTTCTGATGAGTGGGTGGTTCGAATCCGTGGTTTGGTGGGAAAAAAAAAAAAAACTTTATGGATTTTTGTTTGGATGATTTCCGGGATTTTGAGTATGTTATGGTTTGTGTATATGTCTCGGTTTGTCTGGTACCGGCCGGCATCAGCAGCAATTCTGAATTATTTGTTGTGCACCCTTTTTTTTACTCTTGTTATGTTGGTGTCTGCGGCCATTGACCAGATTTTCAGAGCCGTAAGTGATGGCTGGTTCCTATGACGGTTTTGAAGATTTTCTTTTTGGCGCGCATATTTATTCTGTTTCCTTTGATGATTGGGCACAGTCTGAATATTGCTGGTGCAGCCTTGTTACAAACGTGTGTAACGTGGTCTCTAAATGTCAACCTCTTGTCCAGCTTGATGCCTAGATACTTTATTGTGCCTGACCATGGAAGATTGTTATTTCTGAGGCGTATACGCAGGTTAGGAGGTATTCTTTTTGAATGTGAATCGTATTGTATTGCTTGGGTTTTCTCCGCGTTTATTGTTTTTTTGGTTAGCCCATTTCTGGATGGATTGTAGGTGTTGCTCTATTTTTGTGACTCTATATTGCAGGTTAGAACTGCTGCGGTAGACTGCAGTGTCGTCTGCAAATAGTGACAAGTGTCCTCCCAGCTGTTTGTTTGTGTATATTGAGTAGAGAATGGGCCCCAGCACTGAGCCTTGCGGGACTCCAGCCTCTATGGATCTAGTGTTACTTGCCGCTCCTGGTACATGGACATAGAATGCTCTGTTGCGGAGAAAAGAAGCAATAATGTGGATGGGGCAGTTGTACTGGTGGAGCTTGTAGATAAGGCGTTATCCGAATGCTTTTCCAATGTCAAGCAGGACTGCTCCAGTACTGTGTCTAATGTTTCTGGCCTGACATATGTGCTCGACTAGTCTGGTCACCCGGTGGGTGGTGCTGTGTTCTTCGCGGAATCGGAATTGTTGTGGGATGATTATGTTGTTATCCTTTAAGAATTGAATTTCTTCAGTTCAGTTTGAATGAGCTTTCCGAGGACCTTTCCAAGGAAGTTGGCCTATAGTTTTGCGGAAATAATAAGTCCTTGTTTGGCTTTGGTAATGTGATGACTCGGGCCTGTTTCCAAGTAGTTTAGTCTGAAGCAAGCATTATATACTGATGTTAGATAGATAATTGATAGTTGCTGGAGGTAGGTGATGTAGTAGTTGCGGTTTGATGGAATCTGGGCCTGATGCCTTCTTAGGATGTGTGTATGTTTGTGATGTGATAAGATACGGGGTTTCTGCGTTTATTGGATTGTGAAAGATGTTCTGATCGGGGCACTTAGGATGCGGTTTTACCCTTCTGAGTACCATTTCCTGGTGGTCATCAGTTTCGCCATCTACCGCTTCTGGTGCTTGGAATTGCCTTTCTAGTGAATCCGCCAGTGCTTCAGCTCGGTCTGTGGGGTCGTTCCTTCCCCATGTAGATGTAGATGTTTCGTGTTTAGTTTACGAGTTTTAAGAAATTTCCAGAATTTTTCCTGGTCCCTTTCTGCTTCTCGTAACGTTTCCTCCCACGCCTCGCTACGGTGGTTTTCGGAGCTCTCTTTTTGATCCTCCCGGCCAATTGCTCTGATTTTCGTCGGTCGGCTGGGTCCCTGTAGTTTCTGGCGCGCGCGGGCTGCGGTTGGCGCCTTTGGTGGCAACGGCCGGGGCAAGCAGCGGTGTGTGGTGTGGTGCGGGGCGGGCAGGGGCAGTGGCAGTGGTGGTTGACGGATGGCCTGGGGGCCGAAAAACGGGCCGGCCGGCGGACGGCGGACGGATGTTGAGAGAGGCGGCGCGCACGCGTCTCGCGCGGACACAGGCGCCACAGCGTTGATTGGAAGGAGGTGCGGTGCGGTGCGGGGATGGGCCCAGGAAAAAAGACGGTCGTGGCCCCTGTCTTGGGTGCGTGTCGACGTCAGCACCGTCGGTGTGGTGTGGTGTGGTGTGGTGTGGTGTGGTGTGGGCAGGGAGGGGGGGAAAAGCGGGCTGCGGGCTGCGGGCTGCGGAGGGAATGGTGGTGGGGAGTAGGCACACATGTGGGCGGGCGCAAAATCGGCCGGTGCCCGTAAACCGCGGCGGGATATTGGGTGGAAAAGAGGGAAATTGTAGAAAGGAAAACAAGCGGAGGGGGCGAATGTGGTGGGGTGGGGGGACGGGCGGGGGCGAGGCGACAGCTTGCTTTTTCTTTTTCATTTTATTCTGTTGTAGTGTTTTTGTTTTTTTGTTTTTTTGCGTGTGTGTGGCCTTGGAGAGGCTGGTCTTGTCTGGCTTACGCTTTGGGTGCGTGTGTTGGTACTTTTTCGTTTTTTCTTGTTCTGCAGAGCAGGGGCGGGGCGGTGGGTACGGCTGGCTGGCTGTGCCCAGAGGAGGAGGAGGAGACGCTGGCGGCGGGCCCGGCTCCTGGGGCTGCTGTTGCATGCGCTGTGCAAAGAAAGGAAGAGTGGGTTTGTTTGGCTGGTTGAAGTGCATTATTTAAGTGTGGGCTTGCCGGCCTGGCTCCGATGCGCAGGTAGATAGATGCCGGCGGCGACCGCAGGCAGGCGCGTTGTGTGTACAGAGGGACGAGCCATGTGTTTTGCAAGCAGGACGTGGCGTGCCGAGTGGAGAGGAGGCGGCGGCTCGGCCCGGTTCGGCCCGGTCCGGCGGTGCCGCGCTGTTGTCGCGGACGTGAGCGCCCCCTGGCGGGCGGGTGGTTGGCGGCGGCGTGGTGGACGCGTGTGGCAGTTGTGTGCACGGGTTGCTTGGGCGAGTGAGCAGTGGCTGGCGGTGTTGGCGCGTCGTCGGGGAGGTACGTGTTGCGGCCGCGTCTGCTGCGCGCTGCGTCGTTGTGTCGACTGTGTGTGGGCGTGGGCACGTGTGCTCTGCCGAGGGCGTCGTAAAAAAGTGGGTCGCGGTGTGCGTGCGTAGCCCGTGATGATGTATTGTGCGTCGCGCCGTTGTGTGCGAAACGGATGCCGAGAGGTGTGTGGTAAGTGCGAAGCGCGAATGTGCGGCGTTTGGCGGTTTCGGTGTGTTTTCTGTTTTTGCGGCGTGAGAGTGGGGCTGGCTGGCTGGCTGTTGTTGGTTGCCTTGTGTGTGTAGGTTGATGGCGCGACGCGGAGGGGACGCCGTTTGCTGCGTGCCTTGCCTCGCGTGTGTTGGCGCGCCGTGCATGTGTTTGGGTCGTGGGGGCGGTGTTTTTGTTTGTATTTGGATTTTCATTTTTTGGCGTGTTGTGTCGTGTATGGCAAGGGCGAGAGGAGTAGTGCGGTAGTGGTAGTGCAGTAGTGTCGTTGCGGCACGGGCGTCTGGTGGGGCTGTGCGTCGTGGCGGGGAAGGTGTGTAGGTTGCGGCGATGCGGCGAGCCCAGCCCGTCGTTTGACGGTGTGCCGGGTGAGTTGCGCTGCGAATCGAGTGTGGCGGGAAGGGAGCTGCGTGGCGCCTGCGTCCGTTGGCAGCAGGGGCTGTGCTTTTGAGAGTTTGTTTGATTTCGGGACGACGACGACGACGACGACGACGACGACGACGACTGGTTGGTTGGTTGGTTGGTGGGTGGGGTGGCGTGCGCGTTTGTCGTACTGGGCGAGTCGATTGCCTGCCGGCTGGCGAAAGGTGCGCCGCCGCCCGTCTCGCGCTCTGTGTTTTTTTTTTTTTTTTTTTTTTTCTCTCTCTCTCTCTCTGTGTGTGTCGGCTGCGTTTTGTTTGCGGTGCGCGCGAAAACGGTGGTGCCGAAAGTGTGCCGGCGTGGCGTTGCGACCGCGACGAGCCGCGGGCGCGCCATTTGGCTGGTGTTGCGTGAAGAGCGGCTGTGTACGGGTAGTGGCTGTAGCCGTACGTGTACGTGCATCCGGCCCGGCCGCCAGCCCAGCCCAGCCCAGCCGAGTCGGGTGAGCGGAGGCCGACACGTGGTGGTGCTCTGTGCTCTCTCGGCTCGGGGGGGTTTGTGTGTGTGCGTGCGTGTGTGTGTGTCTCGTTCGCTCTCCGGAATCTGCTTGTTCTGCTGATCCCCGCCTGTCGGCGTCGTTTATTTTTACTTATTTATTTTTTACCTGTTGTTTGTTTTTCGACGTCGTCTTGCAGTTTTGTCCTTTGCGGCGTGCCGACGACCCGCCGCGCGACCTTATGAAACCCCAAAGCGTGGCGTGGCGTGGCGTGGCCGAGCCGCAGCAGCTAAGGGGGTGCGGCCGCCTCGACGCCTTAACCTCCTAAACTTCTTTAAGCCCCTTAACGCAGCCACCTAAACTAACGTAACCTAACCTAAGCTCTTAGGCCAACCCCCAAGTCGCCTTAACCTAACGTACGTGACCGCAACCTTAGCTTAACGCCTACGTTAAGACGTGACGTCACGTCAACGCTTAACCTAACCCTGACGCCTTCTTAGCCTAACGTTGACGTAACCTAAGGTAAGGTAACCGTTGAAAGAAAGAAACCACCTTTGTTTTTGACGTTGAGGCGTGTAAGGTCGGCTGTGAGGGCAGATTCGGTGTGTCTGTAGTTGGGGCTGGCTGGTAATTTATTTTGTTTGTTTGTTTATCGTTGTTTTGTTTTCGCCTGTGGCGGGGGGGTTGGCGCTCCGTCGGCCGGTGCCATGTTGCGCAGGCGGCGATCGTAAAAAAGTAAAAAAAAAAAAAGGAAAAAGAAAAAAAAAATGTGTTGGAAGGGCTGTGGGTGTTGGCGGGCGAGGCGAGAGGAGGAGGACGGCCCGCGGCCGTGGCCCGACGGCTGCGGGCCGATCGGGAAAACGGCGGAAGGCGATGGGGCGGCGGAGGTGCGTTTGTGCACGGCCGTCATCGCCGCACGACTCGGCTCGTGTGGCTGTGGCGCCGGCCGCGGTGGCCGGGCTGCCGCGGCGACGGTGTGGGAGTTTTGACGAAGGTTTGGCCATTGTGGCGGGTCGTCGGCTGGGGCTGTGGGGGCGGCATTTGGGCGGGGGCGGCGATTCTCGGCGGGCCGACCCAGGCTGTGGCGCGCGGTGGCTGCAGTTTGGCCGTGGTTTGCGGCGCCGCCGCGGCGACTGGTTGGCGACCGTGGTGTCGGTGTGTGTAGCCCCATCCTCGGTGGTTTGAATGGCGCGGGTGGTTGCGGCGCAGGTTGGGGGCTGCTCCGCGCAGGCTGTCGGACGTTGGGCGGTAGCAAGCGCGGGAGGCGCGGCGCGGCGGCGCGGCGGCGCGCCGAGTGGCGGCCGCTCTCTCGGCCGTCCGCGCCCGCCCGCGACACTGGCTGGGCCAGGCGCGTGCGCGGCTATTCTCTGCTGCGCGCCCCTCGCTGTTGTGCGTCGTCGAAGGAGAGAAGGAAGCGAAACCAAGGGGAAAAAAGAAAAGAGAACAAGCAAAAGATGGCAGACCAGGCGGCTACGAACGAGACTGCCGCGGCACCCGCCGCCACCGGCACTACGAAGAAGGCCAAGTCTGCGTCGTCTGCGAAGAAGCCGCGCGCCAAGCCTGCGCACCCGCGCACCTCTGAGATGGTGACGGCCGCCATCAAGAGTCTGAAGGAGCGCGGCGGGTCGTCGCTGCAGGCGATCAAGAAGTACATTGCCGCGCACTACAAGCTGGACGCGGAGAAGCTGGCGCCCTTTATCAAGAAGTACCTCAAGTCGGCCGTCGTGGCTGGCGAGCTGGTGCAGACGAAGGGGAAGGGCGCGTCGGGCTCTTTCAAGCTTGCCGGCGCCGGCGGCGGGGCGGCCGAGGGCGGCAAGGCTCGTGGTGGCGGCGGTGGTGCGAAGAAGAAGCGCGCCGCTCCGGCCAGCAAGGAGAAGAAGGGGGCCCGTGCGGCCGGCGCAAAGAAGGCTGGCGGCGTGAAGGCGGCGACCGGTCGGAAGGCGGGCGCCGCCAAGAAGGCGTCTGCGGCGTCGGCCGCTCCCGCGGGTGCGAAGAAGGCGGCTGCGGCCAAGCCGGCCAAGGCCAAGTCGCCGTCGAAGGCGAAGAAGGCCGCCAAGGTTCCGACGAAGAAGCCGAAGGCGCCGCGCCCGAAGAAGGCGACGGCGACGCCGTCTAAGGCGAAGGCTTCGCCCAAGAAGAAGAAGTAAAAAGGGCAGGGAAGGGTTGGCGGTTGACACCGTCGCCTGGTGGCCGGCGCGCAACCAGAGGCTGTCGCGCGGTCCCGGACAAAAACAAAAACGGCCCTTCTCAGGGCCATCAAAGCACGTCGGGAAGGTGTTGATTGTCGTGTCGTGGTCGGTCGGTTGCCTTGTCTGTCTGTCTGTCTGTCTTGCTTGCTGGCGTTTGTTTGTTTCATGTGTGGATGGTGGTTGGATTGTGGGGTCGTTGGCGGGCGTGGGCGGCGGCGCGCGGTTGGTGTTACATACAGTGTATTTTACTTTTATTATTTTTACCTATTTATTTTGCGCCGCGTTTGTTTGTTTGTCTTGGTGGTGGTTTTGGAATAGTCTTTTTTGCTTTGCTTTGCTTTCCGGGCGTCACGTTTTGTGCCGTGGCCTGTGTGGGTGGCGCTATTGACGCTTGCGACTTGGCTCGGCCGGTGCGGTGCTTTGTTTTTTTTTTTTTGGAAACGGCGGCGCCGGGCCGGGCCGGGGGTGGGACGACTGGACTGGAGAGTGAGTGGGGAACTAGTCGTTGCGACCGACAAAGTTTTGCTCGCGACGGAGAGACGTTAGTGGCCCTGAAAAGGGCCGTTTTGTTTGTTTGGCGGTGTGCGGGTTTAGGCGCGCTCGCCGCGGATGCGGCGCGCGAGCTGGATGTCCTTGGGCATGATGGTGACTCGCTTGGCGTGGATTGCGCACAGGTTGGTGTCTTCGAAGAGGCCGACGAGGTAGGCCTCGCTGGCCTCCTGCAGGGCCATGACTGCGGAGCTCTGGAAGCGCAGGTCGGTCTTGAAGTCCTGGGCGATCTCGCGCACTAGGCGCTGGAATGGCAGCTTGCGGATGAGCAGCTCTGTGCTCTTCTGGTAGCGCCTGATTTCTCGCAGGGCGACGGTGCCCGGCCTGTAGCGGTGGGGCTTCTTGACGCCGCCGGTGGCGGGCGCGCTCTTCCTCGCCGCCTTGGTGGCGAGCTGTTTGCGCGGCGCCTTTCCGCCGGTGGACTTGCGGGCCGTTTGCTTTGTCCGGGCCATGGCTACTGCGGATGCGGATGCGGATGCGGCGTGGAGGATATGCGTGCGCGACGGCGTCCGGTGCTGCCTTGACAACGGGCCCGCGCGCCCCGGGTGCTGCGCTTATATGCCCTCGGTGCGCGGTGGTGGGGGGAGGGGAGGGCGGGCCGCGGGGCCCCAGAGTCTATATAGGGGGGCGGCGCGCGCGCTGGGCGCCACAACCGTTGCCGACTCGCTAGCGCCGGGTGAGGAGCTTGCCTTGCTTTCTGTTTTTTATATTATTGTGGTTGAGACGCTTGAAGAAGAAGAATGACAGGCCGCGGCAAGGGAGGAAAGGGGCTCGGCAAGGGTGGCGCCAAGCGGCACCGCAAGGTGTTGCGCGACAACATCCAGGGCATCACGAAGCCCGCGATCCGCCGCCTGGCGCGCAGGGGCGGCGTGAAGCGCATCTCTGGTCTGATCTACGAGGAGACGCGCGGAGTGCTGAAGGTGTTCCTGGAGAACGTGATCCGCGACGCGGTGACGTACACTGAGCACGCCAAGCGCAAGACTGTGACGGCCATGGACGTGGTGTACGCCCTGAAGAGGCAGGGGCGCACCCTGTACGGTTTCGGCGGTTAGGCGGTGTGAGACCGAAGGAAGGAAAGAGAGATAGATTGAAAAACGGCCCTTTTCAGGGCCACCACAGTGATCGGAAGTTGAAAAGTGCGAAAGAGTCTGTGTTGCTGGTTTTTCTTTTCCTTTTTAGTCTACTTGGCCTTTTAGTTTTGTTTGGAGTTTTTTTTGACGTGGTGTGCGGTGCGGTTGGGAGGGAAGGAAGCGTGCCCTTGCGTTGTGTGAGCTCCTTCCTTCCTTCCTTCCTTCCCCTCCCTCTTTGCTTGTATGCTTCTTGTCGGTGGATGGGCTGTGTGTTGCGGCGCGGCTGAGTGCCGAGGGGTTATTTTTGAGGTGTGTTGTTGTGCGCCACGTGTGCTGGTTAATGGTCGCGAGACTGTGCGTGCGTGGAGTGGAGTGGAGGAGGTGGCCAAGTACGTGTGTACAAGATGGCGGCGCCTGTGTGTGTAAGAAGGAAAAACCGTACACAGAAAGAGAGAGAGAGAGAGAGAGAGAGAGAGAGAGAAAAGTGGTGCGACGAACGACTGGAATTCTGCTTTGGACGTAGGTTTGTGTGGTGGCCCTGAAAAGGGCCGATTGTGTTTTGTTTTTTTGAGCCGAGGCGGCAAATGGCGCGCTGCGTGCCAAGGGAGCACGCGGCGGTTGCCGATTGCGCTGTCTCTCTTTTAGGCCTTCTTCTCGGTCTTCTTTGGCAGCAGGACGGCCTGGATGTTGGGCAGGACACCTCCCTGTGCGATGGTGACGCCCGACAAGAGCTTGTTGAGCTCCTCGTCGTTGCGTATGGCGAGCTGCAGGTGGCGCGGGATGATGCGCGTCTTCTTGTTGTCGCGGGCCGCGTTTCCGGCCAGCTCGAGCACCTCAGCCGCGAGGTACTCCATGACGGCGGCGAGGTAGACGGGCGCCCCGGCGCCGACGCGCTCGGCGTAGTTTCCCTTGCGCAGGAGGCGGTGGATTCTGCCGACCGGGAACTGGAGCCCAGCCCTGCTTGAGCGGGACTTTGACTTGCCCTTGACTTTGCCTCCCTTTCCGCGTCCGGACATGGCGATGGGCTAGTTTGGAAAGAAGCGAGAAAGAAAAGCACAACGCCCCGAACGGTGCGAGCCGCAGCGAGTCGAGCAGCGGAGTGCGTGCCGGCGCCGTATAGGATGGGGCCCCTCCACGCCCGCACCAACGTGGTGACCAAACCAAAAGTTCTACTGTCACCTCCGTATAACATGTTAGTTTTTAGAATCAGGAGTCACAGGATGCAGGCTGTGATGTTATCCATGCGTCTGGGTAAGATTACTCATTTACATGGTCCATCAGGAGATAGAAGTGGTCGAAAGCGATTGAAGGGTAGCGGTTTTTAAGGGCAGAGGGAAAAAAGTGCCAAGGCAAGCGCCAAGGGAAAAAAAACCTCTGCGATAGTAGGACGGGTAGTAAGGGCAGTAGCGGATTACTAGCTGCGACAGCGCATGCAAGGTGTGGTTATGTTAGTGCGAGGTATCGTGCATCGTTACCGTTGTCGTTGCTGGCGCTCGTTCCAGGATCTGCTGCTGCTGCGTCCCTGAAACATGACATTGTCACCATATATTAGTGGGCGATCGGTCATAGATCAGCTCACAGTGTGGGGGGTGTGTGTGGCTGGTTTGCGTGCTGTGTGCAGTACGGTTTCCCTGCGATTGCCGGTATTTCGGCGGGTTAATCATCTGGGGTTGCCAGTAGTAGCTGAGTTGCAGGGGCTCGCCAGTACTGTCATGTTAGCGTGCTATGGACCATAGATGTTTAGTTTCGTGCTAATAGTGTTTTTGGTCTATTATGTTTCCATCTATGGTTGTGGTCGTAGTTACCCAGAGAAAGAATAAACGGGTTACGCGACTGTCTCGTGTTTCTGTATAGTCGTGTGGAGAGTTTTTGGAATACCTGCAAGATGGTATCTAGCCGATATTCCCGGTGAAGGTCCGCGGTGCGCGTGTAGCGCGGAGCGTTGCTTATGATTCTGAGTACTTTGTTCTGTATGAGCTGCAGACGGCGCACACGTGTGGGCGCAGCGTATCCCCAGACGGGAGCAGCATACGTCATCAGAGGTCTGATAAGTGTGGTGTACATGGACCTGGACACCCTCCTATTCAGTGTGCTACGCCTGTTAAGCATAGGGTAGAGTTGTTTGAGCCTCGCGTTTGCTTTGTTGGTCACGTGTTGGATGTGGTCCCCCCAGAGTAGTTTCCGGTCCAGCCAGACACCGAGGTATTTGACCTTCTCTCGGAAACGTATTGGGCGTGCGTGTAGTGTTATTTGATTGCAGTGTTGATGTTTGCGCAGTTGTTTCGGTCTTCTGGTGAACAGAACGGCTTCGCACTTGTCGACGTTTACTCTAACACGCCACTTCACCAACCAGGGCTCTGCCGTTCTGAGTGCGGTCTGTAGTCGTGAGTTAATGTTAGACGGCTTCCAATCTTGCGCTAGGATGGCAGTGTCATCCGCGTAGATTGCCATCGTCGTGTTATGTGTATCTGGGAGGTCGTTAATGTAGAGGTTAAACAGTAGGGGCCCTAGGATGCTTCCTTGGGGTACCCCTGCCTGTATACCGTGTCGTGTTGATTGTTTGCCCTGCACGTCAGTGTTGAAACTCCTGTCCGTGAGATATGAGTGTATGAGACGTACGAGCCCGTCGGGGAACCCTGCGTCGTTTAGTTTGCGTATGAGGCCGTTGTGCCATAGACGATCGAAAGCCTTCTCGATGTCCAGGAACACCGCACCAGTTGCTTTGTTCATGTTGTATCCGTGTGTGATGTATTCGACGACGCGGAGGAGTTGTTGTGTTGTCGAGTGGTGATTCCTGAAGCCGAATTGCTCCGGCCTCAGGGTGTCATTTGTGATGCAGTGCCTAGTGAGTCGTTTTAGTATTACCTTCTCAACAATCTTGCTGAGCGCGCTCAGCAGGCTGATGGGTCGGTAATTTTGTGGGAGGGAGTGGTCTTTCCCCGGCTTCCTGAACATCAGGACCTTGGCCGTCTTCCAAAAGGCGGGGAAGTGTTGGTGTTTGAGTATGGCATTCGTGATGTGCGTGAGATAGTCTATTGCTTTATCCGTGAACTCCTGGAGGACACGGTTTTGAATGCCATCGTGACCAGGGGCCTTCCTAGCAGTGGTATGCATGATGGCCCATTTCACTTCAGCTGTGCTAGCCTGGCGGATGTTGTTGCGCGCTGGTTGGGCCAGGATGCGAGTGACCTCCTGGTCTGTTGCATGTGTGAACACTGGATCTGACGGATCCATGTTCGGTGTGAATGACGCAGCAAGTGTGAGGGCCATCAGTTCAGCTTTTTCTTCCGCAGAATATGCCGGTCCGTCAGGCCCTTGTAGTGTGGGTGTGTAGTGTTTCTCCCTGGTGAAGTGTCGGGCCATCTGCCACACGCCAGGTCGCGTGGTGTCTAGCCCTGCGAGTTTTTGGTCCCACTGTTGTGTTTTAAATGTTTGTATTTTGTCCCGGATTATTCCCTGGAGCCTGTTAATGTGCCGTTTGAAGTGCTGGCGCCTGGTACGCTGCCAATACCTCCTGAGGCGGTTCCTCATTGAGATAAGGCCCAGGATCTCCTGGGGCAGGGCAGCACTGTAATGTTGTGGTGTGCGGATTGGTATGGTGCCGGCTATTGCGTCTTGGACGGCGTTTGTAAGGGTTTCAACAGCTTCATCTATTTGGGCTGTCTCATTAATTGCGTGGGTAGGTGGGATGTGACTGTCGAGCGTTTCCTTGAACGATGTCCAATTCGCGCGCTTGTAGTCGAGCATCCTGCGTTGGTCAATGTGCTGCAGTGTTTCTTCAATGTATAGCATAACAGGTTGGTGATTTGAGGGCAGATCGTTTTCAACAGCAACGTTGAGTGTCGTTGTTATGCCCTTGATGAGGGCCATGTCTAATACGTCTGGCCTGTGTCCCCTCCGGTAGGGAATGTGCGTCGGTTCGGTCGGCGCTAGTGTAATGTAGTTTCGTCCTAGCGCGTGTTCATATAGTTTTTTGCCGTTGGAGTTTCGTATACGTGAATTCCAGTCTGGGTGTTTCGCGTTAAGATCTCCAGCGGCTATTACGCGCGGTGATATGTTGAGTATAGTGCTGATGTCGCGTGTCACTATGTTCTTAGGACTGTTGTATACTGACACCAGTGTGGTATAGGCTCCGTTGAACTTGACCCTGACGGCGGTTGCCTCTAATTTTTCAAGTTCAGGGAGCACTATGTTTGTGTGTTCAATGTCTTTGTGTACAATGATGGCTGTTCCACCAAAACCAGAGCCGTCCGGTCGGTCGGTACGATAGACGCAGTAGCCGGTAAAGTTTAGGTGGTTGTGCGGTTTGAGTTTAGTTTCGCTCAGTAGTGCGATAAGGATGCCCTTACGCTCCATGAACGCGGCAAGTTCCGCCCTTTTGTTGTTGATCCCGTCTGCATTCCAGAACAGGATCTGTGATAGTGTCTGGTTGTTTGCGAAGGGGGCCGGGTGTGGCGTATTATCCATGTAGGGATGTGAACAGTGTGGTGAGAGCTGTTTGTATGGCAGTCCAGTACTGCCCGGGTGGGGCATCCAAGAGCTGTGAGATCAGTGTGGTGACGGCCGAGAGGATCCTGAGAAGGATCTCTCTGGTCGTATGCTGGGGGAATAGTGTTTCCATTATTCCCCCTTGTGTTGTGTTTGTGTTGTGCGTGTCGGCCTGTGGCTTGTTTGTGGTGTTAGCGGCCGCTGGTGCGGGTGTTGGCGTTGTGTGTGGGCTGGCGCTTGTGTTGCTGCTGTGTGCTGCAGTCTGTGGTGCCTGTGTTGCAGGTGTGGTGATGGGTGGAGTAGTGTGTGTGCTGGTGTCACTGGCTTGCTGACTGTGTGTCTGCGTTTCCGTGTTCTGTTGTTGTTGAGTGGTTTGTTGTGGCGATCTTGTGTACCCGTTCCTGTTCCCTTGAGGTCGCCTACGCCTTCTCTGGGTTTTCGGTTCTGGGGGTCCTTGTGTGGGTGCGTCTTCCTGTGCGGTCTGCGTGGTTTCGCATGCCGTGGCCTCAGGGAGTGGGGTCGTGTTGTTTTGGGGAGGTGGTGTTGGAACCGGTGTGGTCGACGTGTTTTTTGTTGGCTGAGACGGTAGTATTGTTGTCGCAGCGGTTGTGTTTTGTGCGTGTGATGGGCGCGGAGGTTCCGCGGCCCGCACCGCTCCTCCAGGGCTCGTAGCCATGGCGAACGTTACACCGTTCCTGACAGGGTTTGGTGCGGGCCTTGGACGTGGTATGGCGCTGAGTCCTCTGGATTGTTGTATTTTACGCCTCTGCGCCTCTCTGTATACGTCGCAGCCCCTGTAGTTGGCCGCATGGCCTTGACCACAGTTGGCGCAACGGCGTGCGTTTGGTTGTGCTTGTGTACAAGCGTTGGATGCGTGTTTGCCAGCGCATCCGCGGCAACGGGGTGCCAGGCGACAGCGAAGGGCCGAATGACCGAATCGCTGGCAGTTGTTGCATTGTTGGGGGACGAGTGGTGGTTCATATAATTCTACCCTTACGTCCATCCGCAGAAGGCTTTTTATCTGCAGAAGGCCGCGGGAGGCAGCCGTATCGGCCATCTCGACCAGGTAGTGTGGTAGGCGGGTGTGTGTGCGGAAGCCCGTCATCCGGTTAGCACTTCGGCAGTCGTAACCAAGGTAGTTGAGCGCCGCTTGAACTGTTTTGTTTGGTGTGCTGGGGTCCACTCCCTTCACCACGTACTGCTGTGTCCGCTCTTCAGCCGTTCTGTACGTGTAGTGCTCGATCCCCTGTTCTTTGAGGAAGAACAGGAGATCTTTGTATTCTGTGTTAGTAGCCACGTACAGTGAGGCCCTATCCCCAGAGTATTTGGTGTGGAGCGTGCAAGGTGTGTGCCTCGCTTCGAATGTGGTGTTGAGGACGCTAAGGTCCCCATAGTTCTGTATTACGACTGGGGGAAAACCAGTCTTTTGTTGTGTGGGCGTAGCTGCGGTTTGTGTATTTGTGTTATTACTGACCGCAGGTCGGTTCGTGTTGGCTTGAGAGTTTGTGTTCCTAGCCGGAAGTGTTTGTTTCGGTGTAGGCAGCAACGCCTTTCGGCTGCCTGGCGAGTTTTGTTGCTCGCATGTACCTCTTGTGTTTCTGTGTTTGTGTGATGGGCCCTCCACCTGCCAGGGCCCGGTGTAATGTTGTTCTGTGTCCTCGTCCGCCGCCGCTGATTCCGCCACTGGAGTCAGCAGCGACAGCGGGACGGTCGTGCAGGAGTCACCAGTAGCAGGCGAGTGAAGCGTGATGTGTAGCGTGGTGCGCTTCGGTGTGTCGTTTGCGCCGCAAAGGTCGGTTATCAGCCGACGTTGGTCCAGCAGTTCCTGCGCTTGCTGCGCGATCTGCCGATCCTTGTCGGCCAATACCTCCCCCACGGCGGCAAGCGGGACGCTGGCGTCGACGGGGTCAGTCGACCCGAGCGCCTCTTTCGCTGCAGCTTTGCTGCGGGTTATGGCGGGAGAAACACCGGCGGAATCTGCCATCTTGGTGTTCTGGGAGGGACGAGAAAGGGGAACGACAATTTTGCTCTTTCTGAGAAGAAAAAGCCCTAACTGTTTTACCCTACGGAAGTGGGGGGAGTGCCCTACGGCCTAGCGTGCGCCGTTAGTGCAGTGGCGCGGCACCTAAAGGAGGTGCGGAAGAAGAGAATCGGCCTACAGTACGCGGGGTGATCCGACGTGAACGGGCCCCTGGCACTGATTAACCCTACAAAGAACGAGATAGCCTCGCTGTGGAGTTTGTAACAAACGTTACGGGGTTGCTGTGAGTCTAGGACTCTTCACGACAATTCTGCTTTCCGCAACTACGCGGTTTCTCGACGAAAGGGAGCAAGCTCAACCCTCCGCCGATCCACCGGGCGCTACTGTCGCGCTTCGGAAGAACACTCTCTGTAGAGCAGAGCGGTCAGCGAGGCTTAAGCCCCAATAGCTACCGATGCACCGGCCATCACCGGCTGAGAGCTCCTTCCGCCACGACGGCCAGAGCGCGTCTGCGTGCCGGCGCCGGCGGGGTGGGGGTCCTTTATGGGCTCGGGTGCGGCGGCCGGTTGCGCGCGCGCCCCATTGGTCGGCGGCCGCAGCAGGGCGAGCTGGTAAAGGTGCGGCGTCGGCGTGCGGCGGGTGCCACTGTGTGGGGAGACGCTGACTGGAGCGGAGCGCTTGACTGACTGACTGCGCGTGCCTGCCTGCCTGCCTGCCTGTTTGTTCGTGATGCCGCCCAAGACTAGCGGGAAAGCCGCCAAGAAGGCTGGCAAGGCGCAGAAGAACATTTCGAAGGGCGACAAGAAGAAGAAGCGCAAGAGGAAGGAGAGCTATGCCATCTACATCTACAAGGTGCTGAAGCAGGTGCACCCGGACACGGGCATCTCTTCGAAGGCGATGAGCATCATGAACAGCTTCGTGAACGACATTTTCGAGCGCATTGCGGCCGAGGCTTCTCGCCTGGCGCACTACAACAAGCGCTCGACCATCACGTCCCGCGAGATCCAGACCGCTGTGCGGCTCTTGCTGCCTGGCGAGCTGGCCAAGCACGCGGTGAGCGAGGGCACGAAGGCGGTGACCAAGTACACGAGCTCCAAGTAAGGAGGTGGCTCTTGGAAATGGGAGGCTCGTCCGCGGCGCGGCGAAGAAAAGAAAAAAAAAACGGCCCTTTTCAGGGCCACCAAAATGCCTTTGCGGGAAGGGCGGAATTGTTGTTGTTGTGAGCGGGTGGACGGCGGCACAGCTGTAGCTGTAGCTTGTGGTGTGGTGTGGTGCGGCGCCGGCGCCTTTGGTTTTGGTGTGACGTTGGGATACGCACTTTAGCCACAGCCGGGTCGTGGGCGTGGGTGTTTCGAGACGTGTTGGTGTTAGGGGGGCGGATCGCTGGAGTTGGCTTGTTTGATATATATATTTTTTTTTTTTTTTTTGTCCCCTTTGTATGGTATGGCCGGAGGTGTGGAACGGAAAGCAAACCGCGATTGTCGGATGTCACACCGTTGGTGGCGAGGGTGAGAAACACGTTGCCGCCTACAGCTGCTTCTACGCCGAGCGGGTGGGTTAAGTTAGTTAGTTGGTTGGTTGGGCGACGTAAAAGTGGAGCGTGGAGGTGGTGTGTGTGAACGTGAGGAGACACGCATTGCATTGTATTTGTACGCGCGAGGTGAGTTAGGAGACCACGCGCCACGACGTACGGTGCCCTCTTTCGACCTGACGTCTGACGTCTGGTTTTTGTTTGTGGAGGCGGTGTCGTCATTCTGGATGTACGTGTATTTTCCGCTCAGTTGAGTGAGGTGACGCGAGACGACGGCGTCGGTGGTGTTTTTGTTTTGTTGTTGGCGCCCCGGGGATGAAGAGGGGCACCCGACGGTAACGAGAGGTTGCACTTTGTGATCGGTCGAATGTCCGGGGAGCGAGGAATAGGGTGGGGGGTTGAAAAGAAAACGCCAGTGTAGGGCAACGGGACGGTGAACGTTCCCGTGGTGTCGGAGGTGTGCAGTGGGGGGGAGGAAAAAAAAAAAAAAAAAAAAAAAAAAAAAAAAAAAAGCGCGTAACGGCGCGGCTGCCGTGGTGGAAACGTTCTCTCCAACTTTGGTGGTGTCCCCTGTGTGTTTTGTTGTTCTCTATATCGTGTGTCCCCTCGCACAAGACGCTCTCTGGGCGGGTTTGATTCATTCATTTTTGCATAGTCACGTAGCGTAGAATGGAATGCGCAAGAGTTGAGTGAGACTGGCGACGGTATATGGTCTGAGCAGCGTCAGCTGCACTGCACTCCCCGGAAAAGAATCTTGGATGCCGTGCTAACTGAAATTTGGTGGACGGGGTTCTCAAGGCTGTTTTCCTATTTTGTTGTTTGTTTGTTTGTCTCTAGTTGAGATGGTGAAATGACGTCGAAGAAGCAGTATTGCAAATACTGTTATGGAAATGCCCTAGTTTGATGAAAGGAAATGTGTGTTGAATACAGGATGGTAAAGACCAAGTGCGTTGAAAGAAACGTTGTGAAGGAACGAACGTTCCCTGAATTGGTTTCTTTTTGTTCCCGAGTTGTGTACAATGGACGACGGTTGTGCCATATCGCAGCATTGCATCATCCCCAGGTTTTATTTCAATTGAGCGATAAAAAAAGGAAACAGAGAAGAACAAGAACACTATCGAAATGGTCTATGGTGTGTGACCCACAATTGTTGTCTTTAAATCACTTACCCAACCATGTCGTAAAAATATTTTTTTTTTTTACAGTGGCTGCCGAATGACCTAGATGTAACAGAGAGAGAGAAACACATGGCGTGTCAGATGTTTGTTTTCTTTTCCCCCCCGTCAAGTGGCAAATGCGAACACCGTCAGCTGTAATTGACGATCGACACTAGTATGGCGCGAAAAGGGGGTGCGACCTGTGCAGTTGTGGGTGAAACTTTGGGTGATGGGCTGTCATGCGGCATCGCGTGCGTTCATTACCCCTCGGCGGCGGCGGCGGCGCCGCAGCTCCGTCCAGCTCGCGCTCTCGGAAACAACCGTCTCCGTCACTGCAATTTTCAAAGGGAAACCTGTGTGGCCGGTGGGGGTGTGTCAACCGTTGGCCTCAAGCTCCGCCGACAAAAAGTGTTGAGTGTATCCAGTGTGAGAGAGGTTGACGCTTTTCGTGGTGTGTGTGTGTGTGTGTGTGTGTGGCAATGTTTTGAAAAGTTTGCAACGTACGTTAAGAAGTGTTGACGCTGAAACTTGCGGGCTGTGTGGCCCTGGTGGTTGGCTGGCTGGAGACGCGGGCGTGTCCAGTCGGTCGGTTGTTGTGGCTGAAAGGTACGTATACGGTTCCGCCGTCCCGTCGGAACTGCGTCTGTCTGGAAGGTATGACGTGACGTGCAGTTTTTATTAGGTCAGCCCTTGTTGTGTATTGTTCCATTTGTTGCTCACTCGTCACCCGTATTTGGTGTGGCGATGTATGTGGACGTACTGCTGGATCAGTGTCAGGGTTTCCGTGGGAGGTGTTGGTTGGGTTGGATTTGCCTGACACGGCTGAGTCCGCAATTGGCCTGCCGTTCGTTGATGCGATATGTGGGTTCTGAGGAAGAATGTGTACGAGATAGTTGCCCCTGCCCTGCCCTTTCTTTCGCGTTCGTGTGTGCCCCCCTTGTTGTGTAGTGTGGGTTGAACATGGTTCTTTACCGAGTGGGGGGGAATGGGATGGACGGATCCGTTGCTGTTGCTGTCACCGTCAAGACAACGCACGCACGCACCCCTGTCCTACGAGAAGGTGTGTCAACCGGGGTTTCGGTAGTCGTGTGTGTAGGGGACGGGGAGAAGCAAAGTGGAGAGTGCGGCACGGGCAGAGAGTGGAATTGGGGCGCGTTGATGTTGGGAAACATCCCCCAAGGGTTGCGGGATGATGTGGCGGTGAGAGCGGGGGGCGGGGGAGAAAAGAAAAGCGAAAAAGAACTAAGGAAGAGGAGGAGGCGTGCGTGTGCGCAGTGGCGGGGCCCCAAAGACCTGTCGTGTGGTGTCGGCCGAACGCGTGTGCGGGGCAGCGTCGGCACGGAGAGAGAGAGAGAGAGAGAGAGAGAGAGAGAGAGAGAGAGAGAGAGAGAGAGAGAGAGAGAGCGAGCTGGTCTGATGGGTATTTTTTTACCCTGTACTCGAAGGACCGGATCTGTCCTTGATCCCTGCCTTCTGTCTGATTATGTTGGGTAACAAAATGATGGGATGATAGGGTCTCTTGGGTGTGTGTAGATGTTTGTTGTTTGAGTGAGTGTTATGGTGTTTGTATTTTATTTTTGTTTATCATGGTATGTTGTAGTTTGTGGTGTTTTGTCGTGATGGGAAATGTCGTTCTTGGGTCGGGTGGATTTTGTCCCAGATTTCTGATGAGTGGGTGGTTCGAATCCGTGGTTTGGTGGGAAAAAAAAAAAAAACTTTATGGATTTTTGTTTGGATGATTTCCGGGATTTTGAGTATGTTATGGTTTGTGTATATGTCTCGGTTTGTCTGGTACCGGCCGGCATCAGCAGCAATTCTGAATTATTTGTTGTGCACCCTTTTTTTTACTCTTGTTATGTTGGTGTCTGCGGCCATTGACCAGATTTTCAGAGCCGTAAGTGATGGCTGGTTCCTATGACGGTTTTGAAGATTTTCTTTTTGGCGCGCATATTTATTCTGTTTCCTTTGATGATTGGGCACAGTCTGAATATTGCTGGTGCAGCCTTGTTACAAACGTGTGTAACGTGGTCTCTAAATGTCAACCTCTTGTCCAGCTTGATGCCTAGATACTTTATTGTGCCTGACCATGGAAGATTGTTATTTCTGAGGCGTATACGCAGGTTAGGAGGTATTCTTTTTGAATGTGAATCGTATTGTATTGCTTGGGTTTTCTCCGCGTTTATTGTTTTTTTGGTTAGCCCATTTCTGGATGGATTGTAGGTGTTGCTCTATTTTTGTGACTCTATATTGCAGGTTAGAACTGCTGCGGTAGACTGCAGTGTCGTCTGCAAATAGTGACAAGTGTCCTCCCAGCTGTTTGTTTGTGTATATTGAGTAGAGAATGGGCCCCAGCACTGAGCCTTGCGGGACTCCAGCCTCTATGGATCTAGTGTTACTTGCCGCTCCTGGTACATGGACATAGAATGCTCTGTTGCGGAGAAAAGAAGCAATAATGTGGATGGGGCAGTTGTACTGGTGGAGCTTGTAGATAAGGCGTTATCCGAATGCTTTTCCAATGTCAAGCAGGACTGCTCCAGTACTGTGTCTAATGTTTCTGGCCTGACATATGTGCTCGACTAGTCTGGTCACCCGGTGGGTGGTGCTGTGTTCTTCGCGGAATCGGAATTGTTGTGGGATGATTATGTTGTTATCCTTTAAGAATTGAATTTCTTCAGTTCAGTTTGAATGAGCTTTCCGAGGACCTTTCCAAGGAAGTTGGCCTATAGTTTTGCGGAAATAATAAGTCCTTGTTTGGCTTTGGTAATGTGATGACTCGGGCCTGTTTCCAAGTAGTTTAGTCTGAAGCAAGCATTATATACTGATGTTAGATAGATAATTGATAGTTGCTGGAGGTAGGTGATGTAGTAGTTGCGGTTTGATGGAATCTGGGCCTGATGCCTTCTTAGGATGTGTGTATGTTTGTGATGTGATAAGATACGGGGTTTCTGCGTTTATTGGATTGTGAAAGATGTTCTGATCGGGGCACTTAGGATGCGGTTTTACCCTTCTGAGTACCATTTCCTGGTGGTCATCAGTTTCGCCATCTACCGCTTCTGGTGCTTGGAATTGCCTTTCTAGTGAATCCGCCAGTGCTTCAGCTCGGTCTGTGGGGTCGTTCCTTCCCCATGTAGATGTAGATGTTTCGTGTTTAGTTTACGAGTTTTAAGAAATTTCCAGAATTTTTCCTGGTCCCTTTCTGCTTCTCGTAACGTTTCCTCCCACGCCTCGCTACGGTGGTTTTCGGAGCTCTCTTTTTGATCCTCCCGGCCAATTGCTCTGATTTTCGTCGGTCGGCTGGGTCCCTGTAGTTTCTGGCGCGCGCGGGCTGCGGTTGGCGCCTTTGGTGGCAACGGCCGGGGCAAGCAGCGGTGTGTGGTGTGGTGCGGGGCGGGCAGGGGCAGTGGCAGTGGTGGTTGACGGATGGCCTGGGGGCCGAAAAACGGGCCGGCCGGCGGACGGCGGACGGATGTTGAGAGAGGCGGCGCGCACGCGTCTCGCGCGGACACAGGCGCCACAGCGTTGATTGGAAGGAGGTGCGGTGCGGTGCGGGGATGGGCCCAGGAAAAAAGACGGTCGTGGCCCCTGTCTTGGGTGCGTGTCGACGTCAGCACCGTCGGTGTGGTGTGGTGTGGTGTGGTGTGGTGTGGTGTGGGCAGGGAGGGGGGGAGAAAGCGGGCTGCGGGCTGCGGGCTGCGGAGGGAATGGTGGTGGGGAGTAGGCACACATGTGGGCGGGCGCAAAATCGGCCGGTGCCCGTAAACCGCGGCGGGATATTGGGTGGAAAAGAGGGAAATTGTAGAAAGGAAAACAAGCGGAGGGGGCGAATGTGGTGGGGTGGGGGGACGGGCGGGGGCGAGGCGACAGCTTGCTTTTTCTTTTTCATTTTATTCTGTTGTAGTGTTTTTGTTTTTTTGTTTTTTTGCGTGTGTGTGGCCTTGGAGAGGCTGGTCTTGTCTGGCTTACGCTTTGGGTGCGTGTGTTGGTACTTTTTCGTTTTTTCTTGTTCTGCAGAGCAGGGGCGGGGCGGTGGGTACGGCTGGCTGGCTGTGCCCAGAGGAGGAGGAGGAGACGCTGGCGGCGGGCCCGGCTCCTGGGGCTGCTGTTGCATGCGCTGTGCAAAGAAAGGAAGAGTGGGTTTGTTTGGCTGGTTGAAGTGCATTATTTAAGTGTGGGCTTGCCGGCCTGGCTCCGATGCGCAGGTAGATAGATGCCGGCGGCGACCGCAGGCAGGCGCGTTGTGTGTACAGAGGGACGAGCCATGTGTTTTGCAAGCAGGACGTGGCGTGCCGAGTGGAGAGGAGGCGGCGGCTCGGCCCGGTTCGGCCCGGTCCGGCGGTGCCGCGCTGTTGTCGCGGACGTGAGCGCCCCCTGGCGGGCGGGTGGTTGGCGGCGGCGTGGTGGACGCGTGTGGCAGTTGTGTGCACGGGTTGCTTGGGCGAGTGAGCAGTGGCTGGCGGTGTTGGCGCGTCGTCGGGGAGGTACGTGTTGCGGCCGCGTCTGCTGCGCGCTGCGTCGTTGTGTCGACTGTGTGTGGGCGTGGGCACGTGTGCTCTGCCGAGGGCGTCGTAAAAAAGTGGGTCGCGGTGTGCGTGCGTAGCCCGTGATGATGTATTGTGCGTCGCGCCGTTGTGTGCGAAACGGATGCCGAGAGGTGTGTGGTAAGTGCGAAGCGCGAATGTGCGGCGTTTGGCGGTTTCGGTGTGTTTTCTGTTTTTGCGGCGTGAGAGTGGGGCTGGCTGGCTGGCTGTTGTTGGTTGCCTTGTGTGTGTAGGTTGATGGCGCGACGCGGAGGGGACGCCGTTTGCTGCGTGCCTTGCCTCGCGTGTGTTGGCGCGCCGTGCATGTGTTTGGGTCGTGGGGGCGGTGTTTTTGTTTGTATTTGGATTTTCATTTTTTGGCGTGTTGTGTCGTGTATGGCAAGGGCGAGAGGAGTAGTGCGGTAGTGGTAGTGCAGTAGTGTCGTTGCGGCACGGGCGTCTGGTGGGGCTGTGCGTCGTGGCGGGGAAGGTGTGTAGGTTGCGGCGATGCGGCGAGCCCAGCCCGTCGTTTGACGGTGTGCCGGGTGAGTTGCGCTGCGAATCGAGTGTGGCGGGAAGGGAGCTGCGTGGCGCCTGCGTCCGTTGGCAGCAGGGGCTGTGCTTTTGAGAGTTTGTTTGATTTCGGGACGACGACGACGACGACGACGACGACGACGACGACTGGTTGGTTGGTTGGTTGGTGGGTGGGGTGGCGTGCGCGTTTGTCGTACTGGGCGAGTCGATTGCCTGCCGGCTGGCGAAAGGTGCGCCGCCGCCCGTCTCGCGCTCTGTGTTTTTTTTTTTTTTTTTTTTTTCTCTCTCTCTCTCTCTGTGTGTGTCGGCTGCGTTTTGTTTGCGGTGCGCGCGAAAACGGTGGTGCCGAAAGTGTGCCGGCGTGGCGTTGCGACCGCGACGAGCCGCGGGCGCGCCATTTGGCTGGTGTTGCGTGAAGAGCGGCTGTGTACGGGTAGTGGCTGTAGCCGTACGTGTACGTGCATCCGGCCCGGCCGCCAGCCCAGCCCAGCCCAGCCGAGTCGGGTGAGCGGAGGCCGACACGTGGTGGTGCTCTGTGCTCTCTCGGCTCGGGGGGGTTTGTGTGTGTGCGTGCGTGTGTGTGTGTCTCGTTCGCTCTCCGGAATCTGCTTGTTCTGCTGATCCCCGCCTGTCGGCGTCGTTTATTTTTACTTATTTATTTTTTACCTGTTGTTTGTTTTTCGACGTCGTCTTGCAGTTTTGTCCTTTGCGGCGTGCCGACGACCCGCCGCGCGACCTTATGAAACCCCAAAGCGTGGCGTGGCGTGGCGTGGCCGAGCCGCAGCAGCTAAGGGGGTGCGGCCGCCTCGACGCCTTAACCTCCTAAACTTCTTTAAGCCCCTTAACGCAGCCACCTAAACTAACGTAACCTAACCTAAGCTCTTAGGCCAACCCCCAAGTCGCCTTAACCTAACGTACGTGACCGCAACCTTAGCTTAACGCCTACGTTAAGACGTGACGTCACGTCAACGCTTAACCTAACCCTGACGCCTTCTTAGCCTAACGTTGACGTAACCTAAGGTAAGGTAACCGTTGAAAGAAAGAAACCACCTTTGTTTTTGACGTTGAGGCGTGTAAGGTCGGCTGTGAGGGCAGATTCGGTGTGTCTGTAGTTGGGGCTGGCTGGTAATTTATTTTGTTTGTTTGTTTATCGTTGTTTTGTTTTCGCCTGTGGCGGGGGGGTTGGCGCTCCGTCGGCCGGTGCCATGTTGCGCAGGCGGCGATCGTAAAAAAGTAAAAAAAAAAAAAGGAAAAAGAAAAAAAAAATGTGTTGGAAGGGCTGTGGGTGTTGGCGGGCGAGGCGAGAGGAGGAGGACGGCCCGCGGCCGTGGCCCGACGGCTGCGGGCCGATCGGGAAAACGGCGGAAGGCGATGGGGCGGCGGAGGTGCGTTTGTGCACGGCCGTCATCGCCGCACGACTCGGCTCGTGTGGCTGTGGCGCCGGCCGCGGTGGCCGGGCTGCCGCGGCGACGGTGTGGGAGTTTTGACGAAGGTTTGGCCATTGTGGCGGGTCGTCGGCTGGGGCTGTGGGGGCGGCATTTGGGCGGGGGCGGCGATTCTCGGCGGGCCGACCCAGGCTGTGGCGCGCGGTGGCTGCAGTTTGGCCGTGGTTTGCGGCGCCGCCGCGGCGACTGGTTGGCGACCGTGGTGTCGGTGTGTGTAGCCCCATCCTCGGTGGTTTGAATGGCGCGGGTGGTTGCGGCGCAGGTTGGGGGCTGCTCCGCGCAGGCTGTCGGACGTTGGGCGGTAGCAAGCGCGGGAGGCGCGGCGCGGCGGCGCGGCGGCGCGCCGAGTGGCGGCCGCTCTCTCGGCCGTCCGCGCCCGCCCGCGACACTGGCTGGGCCAGGCGCGTGCGCGGCTATTCTCTGCTGCGCGCCCCTCGCTGTTGTGCGTCGTCGAAGGAGAGAAGGAAGCGAAACCAAGGGGAAAAAAGAAAAGAGAACAAGCAAAAGATGGCAGACCAGGCGGCTACGAACGAGACTGCCGCGGCACCCGCCGCCACCGGCACTACGAAGAAGGCCAAGTCTGCGTCGTCTGCGAAGAAGCCGCGCGCCAAGCCTGCGCACCCGCGCACCTCTGAGATGGTGACGGCCGCCATCAAGAGTCTGAAGGAGCGCGGCGGGTCGTCGCTGCAGGCGATCAAGAAGTACATTGCCGCGCACTACAAGCTGGACGCGGAGAAGCTGGCGCCCTTTATCAAGAAGTACCTCAAGTCGGCCGTCGTGGCTGGCGAGCTGGTGCAGACGAAGGGGAAGGGCGCGTCGGGCTCTTTCAAGCTTGCCGGCGCCGGCGGCGGGGCGGCCGAGGGCGGCAAGGCTCGTGGTGGCGGCGGTGGTGCGAAGAAGAAGCGCGCCGCTCCGGCCAGCAAGGAGAAGAAGGGGGCCCGTGCGGCCGGCGCAAAGAAGGCTGGCGGCGTGAAGGCGGCGACCGGTCGGAAGGCGGGCGCCGCCAAGAAGGCGTCTGCGGCGTCGGCCGCTCCCGCGGGTGCGAAGAAGGCGGCTGCGGCCAAGCCGGCCAAGGCCAAGTCGCCGTCGAAGGCGAAGAAGGCCGCCAAGGTTCCGACGAAGAAGCCGAAGGCGCCGCGCCCGAAGAAGGCGACGGCGACGCCGTCTAAGGCGAAGGCTTCGCCCAAGAAGAAGAAGTAAAAAGGGCAGGGAAGGGTTGGCGGTTGACACCGTCGCCTGGTGGCCGGCGCGCAACCAGAGGCTGTCGCGCGGTCCCGGACAAAAACAAAAACGGCCCTTCTCAGGGCCATCAAAGCACGTCGGGAAGGTGTTGATTGTCGTGTCGTGGTCGGTCGGTTGCCTTGTCTGTCTGTCTGTCTGTCTTGCTTGCTGGCGTTTGTTTGTTTCATGTGTGGATGGTGGTTGGATTGTGGGGTCGTTGGCGGGCGTGGGCGGCGGCGCGCGGTTGGTGTTACATACAGTGTATTTTACTTTTATTATTTTTACCTATTTATTTTGCGCCGCGTTTGTTTGTTTGTCTTGGTGGTGGTTTTGGAATAGTCTTTTTTGCTTTGCTTTGCTTTCCGGGCGTCACGTTTTGTGCCGTGGCCTGTGTGGGTGGCGCTATTGACGCTTGCGACTTGGCTCGGCCGGTGCGGTGCTTTGTTTTTTTTTTTTTGGAAACGGCGGCGCCGGGCCGGGCCGGGGGTGGGACGACTGGACTGGAGAGTGAGTGGGGAACTAGTCGTTGCGACCGACAAAGTTTTGCTCGCGACGGAGAGACGTTAGTGGCCCTGAAAAGGGCCGTTTTGTTTGTTTGGCGGTGTGCGGGTTTAGGCGCGCTCGCCGCGGATGCGGCGCGCGAGCTGGATGTCCTTGGGCATGATGGTGACTCGCTTGGCGTGGATTGCGCACAGGTTGGTGTCTTCGAAGAGGCCGACGAGGTAGGCCTCGCTGGCCTCCTGCAGGGCCATGACTGCGGAGCTCTGGAAGCGCAGGTCGGTCTTGAAGTCCTGGGCGATCTCGCGCACTAGGCGCTGGAATGGCAGCTTGCGGATGAGCAGCTCTGTGCTCTTCTGGTAGCGCCTGATTTCTCGCAGGGCGACGGTGCCCGGCCTGTAGCGGTGGGGCTTCTTGACGCCGCCGGTGGCGGGCGCGCTCTTCCTCGCCGCCTTGGTGGCGAGCTGTTTGCGCGGCGCCTTTCCGCCGGTGGACTTGCGGGCCGTTTGCTTTGTCCGGGCCATGGCTACTGCGGATGCGGATGCGGATGCGGCGTGGAGGATATGCGTGCGCGACGGCGTCCGGTGCTGCCTTGACAACGGGCCCGCGCGCCCCGGGTGCTGCGCTTATATGCCCTCGGTGCGCGGTGGTGGGGGGAGGGGAGGGCGGGCCGCGGGGCCCCAGAGTCTATATAGGGGGGCGGCGCGCGCGCTGGGCGCCACAACCGTAGCCGACTCGCTAGCGCCGGGTGAGGAGCTTGCCTTGCTTTCTGTTTTTTATATTATTGTGGTTGAGACGCTTGAAGAAGAAGAATGACAGGCCGCGGCAAGGGAGGAAAGGGGCTCGGCAAGGGTGGCGCCAAGCGGCACCGCAAGGTGTTGCGCGACAACATCCAGGGCATCACGAAGCCCGCGATCCGCCGCCTGGCGCGCAGGGGCGGCGTGAAGCGCATCTCTGGTCTGATCTACGAGGAGACGCGCGGAGTGCTGAAGGTGTTCCTGGAGAACGTGATCCGCGACGCGGTGACGTACACTGAGCACGCCAAGCGCAAGACTGTGACGGCCATGGACGTGGTGTACGCCCTGAAGAGGCAGGGGCGCACCCTGTACGGTTTCGGCGGTTAGGCGGTGTGAGACCGAAGGAAGGAAAGAGAGATAGATTGAAAAACGGCCCTTTTCAGGGCCACCACAGTGATCGGAAGTTGAAAAGTGCGAAAGAGTCTGTGTTGCTGGTTTTTCTTTTCCTTTTTAGTCTACTTGGCCTTTTAGTTTTGTTTGGAGTTTTTTTTGACGTGGTGTGCGGTGCGGTTGGGAGGGAAGGAAGCGTGCCCTTGCGTTGTGTGAGCTCCTTCCTTCCTTCCTTCCTTCCCCTCCCTCTTTGCTTGTATGCTTCTTGTCGGTGGATGGGCTGTGTGTTGCGGCGCGGCTGAGTGCCGAGGGGTTATTTTTGAGGTGTGTTGTTGTGCGCCACGTGTGCTGGTTAATGGTCGCGAGACTGTGCGTGCGTGGAGTGGAGTGGAGGAGGTGGCCAAGTACGTGTGTACAAGATGGCGGCGCCTGTGTGTGTAAGAAGGAAAAACCGTACACAGAAAGAGAGAGAGAGAGAGAGAGAGAGAGAGAGAGAAAAGTGGTGCGACGAACGACTGGAATTCTGCTTTGGACGTAGGTTTGTGTGGTGGCCCTGAAAAGGGCCGATTGTGTTTTGTTTTTTTGAGCCGAGGCGGCAAATGGCGCGCTGCGTGCCAAGGGAGCACGCGGCGGTTGCCGATTGCGCTGTCTCTCTTTTAGGCCTTCTTCTCGGTCTTCTTTGGCAGCAGGACGGCCTGGATGTTGGGCAGGACACCTCCCTGTGCGATGGTGACGCCCGACAAGAGCTTGTTGAGCTCCTCGTCGTTGCGTATGGCGAGCTGCAGGTGGCGCGGGATGATGCGCGTCTTCTTGTTGTCGCGGGCCGCGTTTCCGGCCAGCTCGAGCACCTCAGCCGCGAGGTACTCCATGACGGCGGCGAGGTAGACGGGCGCCCCGGCGCCGACGCGCTCGGCGTAGTTTCCCTTGCGCAGGAGGCGGTGGATTCTGCCGACCGGGAACTGGAGCCCAGCCCTGCTTGAGCGGGACTTTGACTTGCCCTTGACTTTGCCTCCCTTTCCGCGTCCGGACATGGCGATGGGCTAGTTTGGAAAGAAGCGAGAAAGAAAAGCACAACGCCCCGAACGGTGCGAGCCGCAGCGAGTCGAGCAGCGGAGTGCGTGCCGGCGCCGGCGCGCTTCGCATATTTTGACATGCTCGGACTTTGAGCAGTCTTGTGGTGGAGGTTTGTTGTCCTTTGACATTTGCTCCAAACAAGTATGTTCTTCGTTTTTGCATTTGTCATGCACCTTACTTTTTGATTTTGGCCTAACTTTTAATGCGATTTTTAATAAACCACTGTTGTCTGTTGGTGTTTGATTGTTAATCGTTTTTTAGTGTAGGATGCACTTTGGCCTCCTGTATTTGAGATTATCGGTGGGATAATTCCCGAGGCTATTTATCAGGTCGTTTTCAGAGTGACTCGCGGTTTGGTAGAATGCTACCGCGAGTTCTCTGAATCTTTCGGTTAGTGCTTTCACTTCCGTTGCTTCGTGGGTGTCTGCAGTGGGGAAGCGCGTCCTGACATGAATTGCCCGTCTGAGTGCTCTATTTTGTACTCTCTGCAGTCTCAGCAGGTGAGATTTGGCTGCATAGCCCCAGACTGGGCAGGCATACTCAATGATAGGGCGGACAAGCGTACAGTACAGCCTTACTCCTGTAGTTGCCGCCAAGCTGCTTTCAATGTTGAGGAGGGGGTAAATGTTGTTGAGTCTGGCGCTGGTCTTCCTCCTAATGTCTTCGATGTGTGTGCGCCAAGTCAGTCTTTTGTCAAGGGTGACACCCAGGTATTTGGCCGTGGCCCTCCATGGGATGTCACGTCTGTGCAGTCTTAGTGGTCTGTTGTCACGTAGGCGGTGGGCAGGGTTTCGTTTGCCTTTTCTTTGGGTGAGCATCAATGCTTGTGTTTTCTCCCCGTTTATTGTTATTCGCCATTTCCTGGCCCAAGCTTCTGTCTGATGTAGTATGTTTTGGAGTCTCGCTGTAACCACCCTCCTATTTGTACTGACGGCGAAGAATGCCGTGTCGTCGGCGTATTGGGCTGTATGGGTCTGTGGGGCAGACGGTGTGTCGGCCGTGTATAGGTTATACAGTACTGGGCCTAGCACCGAGCCCTGTGGTACTCCGGCCCTGACGGTGTGCGTTTCGAGGACCTCGCAGTGTCCACTTTGACACAAAATGTGCGGTTGGCTAGGTAGCTCTTCAGGAGCTTAACGACATGGCCAGGGAAACCTAATGTGTACAATTTGTACAGTAGTCCAGTGTGCCACACACTGTCGAACGCCTTGGCTACGTCTAGCAGCACTAGACCACAGTAGCCTTTCCGGTTAAAGGCTTCTGTGGCGGCTTCGACCACTCGCATGAGTTGTTGGGGTGCTGAGTGTTGGTTGGGATCGGCGGGGTGGGGGTCCTTTATGGGCTCGGGTGCGGCGGCCGGTTGCGCGCGCGCCCCATTGGTCGGCGGCCGCAGCAGGGCGAGCTGGTAAAGGTGCGGCGTCGGCGTGCGGCGGGTGCCACTGTGTGGGGAGACGCTGACTGGAGCGGAGCGCTTGACTGACTGACTGCGCGTGCCTGCCTGCCTGCCTGCCTGTTTGTTCGTGATGCCGCCCAAGACTAGCGGGAAAGCCGCCAAGAAGGCTGGCAAGGCGCAGAAGAACATTTCGAAGGGCGACAAGAAGAAGAAGCGCAAGAGGAAGGAGAGCTATGCCATCTACATCTACAAGGTGCTGAAGCAGGTGCACCCGGACACGGGCATCTCTTCGAAGGCGATGAGCATCATGAACAGCTTCGTGAACGACATTTTCGAGCGCATTGCGGCCGAGGCTTCTCGCCTGGCGCACTACAACAAGCGCTCGACCATCACGTCCCGCGAGATCCAGACCGCTGTGCGGCTCTTGCTGCCTGGCGAGCTGGCCAAGCACGCGGTGAGCGAGGGCACGAAGGCGGTGACCAAGTACACGAGCTCCAAGTAAGGAGGTGGCTCTTGGAAATGGGAGGCTCGTCCGCGGCGCGGCGAAGAAAAG
>NW_026062943.1:2500-7500 GCF_023897955.1 Schistocerca gregaria | reverse complement strand
GGAGGACAGTGTGAACCGCACTCGACCCAGTCACCCTATCTCACAGTCCACTCTGTGTGTAACAAAGCGAAAGCACCAAAGCACTATCGTTCAACAACATCCATTTTATCCTCGCTGCCACAGGACACTATCCAAAGAACGACAAGAGGAACGTCACGTCCACTAATAAGACAGAATGTCTCACACCACCCGCAAACAACGCAGCTCAAATCAGCCAGCAACACCCACAGTGGTCCACCCAGTATCAACACAGGACGCAACGCCACGCCACAACACAAAAGGTACAAGTAATAAAATACCCTTTGGCCACACTCCTTATAAAGGCATCGAACCAACCCACCACCTGACACCAGCCAAACGTACATCCTGATTTGACACATCTCTGGCAACCTAACCCACGTTGGCCCTTAACCTAACCCACGTTGGCCCTTAACCTAACCCACGTTGGCCCTTAACCTAACCCACGTTGGCCCTTAACCTAACCCACGTTGGCCCTTAACCTAACCCACGTTGGCCCTTAACCTAACCCACGTTGGCCCTTAACCTAACCCACGTTGGCCCTTAACCTAACCCACGTTGGCCCTTAACCTAACCCACGTTGGCCCTTAACCTAACCCACGTTGGCCCTTAACCTAACCCACGTTGGCCCTTAACCTAACCCACGTTGGCCCTTAACCTAACCCACGTTGGCCCTTAACCTAACCCACGTTGGCCCTTAACCTAACCCACGTTGGCCCTTAACCTAACCCACGTTGGCCCTTAACCTAACCCACGTTGGCCCCTTAACCTAACCCACGTTGGCCCCTTAACCTAACCCACGTTGGCCCCTTAACCTAACCCACGTTGGCACCTTAACCCAAGTTACGCTGCACCTTAACCCAAGTTACGCTGCACCTTAACCCAAGTTACGCTGCACCTTAACCCAAGTTACGCTGCACCTTAACCCAAGTTAAACACGCGATCTAGTGTTTACGCTGCACCTTAACCTAAGTTACGCTGCACCTTAACCCAAGTTACGCTGCACCTTAACCCAAGTTACGCTGCACCTTAACCCAAGTTACGCTGCACCTTAACCCAAGTTACGCTGCACCTTAACCCAAGTTACGCTGCACCTTAACCCAAGTTACGCTGCACCTTAACCCAAGTTACGCTGCACCTTAACCCAAGTTACGCTGCACCTTAACCCAAGTTACGCTGCACCTTAACCCAAGTTACGCTGCACCTTAACCCAAGTTACGCTGCACCTTAACCCAAGTTACGCTGCACCTTAACCCAAGTTACGCTGCACCTTAACCCAAGTTACGCTGCACCTTAACCCAAGTTACGCTGCACCTTAACCCAAGTTACGCTGCACCTTAACCCAAGTTACGCTGCACCTTAACCCAAGTTACGCTGCACCTTAACCCAAGTTACGCTGCACCTTAACCCAAGTTACGCTGCACCTTAACCCAAGTTACGCTGCACCTTAACCCAAGTTACGCTGCACCTTAACCCAAGTTACGCTGCACCTTAACCCAAGTTACGCTGCACCTTAACCCAAGTTACGCTGCACCTTAACCTAACTTACGCTGCACCTTAACCTAACTTACGCTGCACCTTAACCTAACTTACGCTGCACCTTAACCTAACTTACGCTGCACCTTAACCTAACTTACACTGCACCTTAACTGTCACATGTAACGTCACAGGAATGTAGCTTTGCCTAACAGCAACCCTCTGAACATAGTTCACTGCTTGGATCCTCTGGTGTCATGTGTATTTCTTGATGCCATGGTGCGTACCCTCACATAAAGGTCTTTCGAGTGTTGCGTACTTTCTACACAGTCCCGCTAACCACTGGAAGGGTGTACCGCTACAGAACGAATATCGCCCTCCCCTCCTGCCCTTCCAAGCTGGTCGGTCAGGCGTTTGTTTGTGAAATGAGCCTTGCAGCTGTTCAGTTGCATTCGGTTGTCGATGCAGTCAGTGTACGTTGTGGTACGGCCTGTGTGGACTGTCCGCTGATGTACGCGTAACCCACACTGATCATCCGTCGTTACGTACTGAGTGACATAATGTGGCACATGCTTGACCGTACACCGGCTGCGCCCTACAATGGCGAATCATAAGGGCCATATGTTGTGCACGATGCTACTTGTCTCGTCTCCCCATTACAGCGAGATTGCACTGTTGTACGCCGTACAGACATGTGGTAGGTAGGTACGGACGAAAGTATTGCATGTTGGCCCCCCCCCCCCCTCCTCCCTCTGCCGGGAATCAGCGTGAGCCGTCTGTTGATGTAGCGACGAGGGTTTTCCTATTTAATCGTATTGCCCCACACAACATGATAGCACGGTGGACCGCGTTCCACATCTGCGACATGCTACAGAGGCCGGTTGACAGTCGACCGCGCAAGGGACATTGCACACGTGCGCGGACCATCTTCCACGTGTTCTCTCGTGTACATGCCGCAGTGTGTATGTGGGCTGATGTAGCGTGTCGTGACACATAACATGCAGGCATGCCAGAATCGTAGATTTCGCAAATGTAGATTGACGTATACGTTTGCTGCCAAAGATCCGCAAATGAACTGGAAATCAGTTGTTGAGCGGTTGTTCGCGCTGCAGGTGCATCGGTGATAGCGACGATCGGTACATCTATGAACCGGTTGTTTCGGCGGTACCCGCCATGCCCCCGAACCTGAGTTGGCCATGTGGGTATGAAGCGATACGAGGCTGTGGCTTGGCGGGACAGTCCCCGGCCGGTGAGGGGGGGCCGCCCGGCGTGCTGGCCGCGCGCTGCGTGAGCGCACGCACTACAGCCGGCTGGTGGGGGGCGCCCAGTGGCAGGAGCGCCGGCCGACGGGCCCGGCTGGCGTCCCAGCTATGCGCCGGCGCACCCTGCGCGCGGCGCCAGGCGGCCAAAGTGGGTTCTGCCGAGCCCGGTGCGAAGCGCGGTGGACATCTGCAGTGTGCTGGTCCGATTGCGGACTGTGTGCGTTGAGGATGCGCCGCCGCCCGGCACTCGGCGTCGCGACGCCGTCTGCTGCTCGGTCGCCCCCAGCGGTTCTCGCAGGTGGTTTGTATCGCAGCTCTGCGGACGTGTTGGCGCGTGCGCTGTGCTGGGAGAGTTCGCTTCTGCACCCAAGTGGGGCTTTGCCCTTCTGTGGCGCTGGCGTTGGAGCTGCCGGTCACCGTAGGTGGCGCGTGTTGTTTCCCGCCGGCAATGCCACGACAGCACGCTCCCGGGCCTCTGTCGGCAGCGGCAAGCTCAGTTGGGAGCACGGGTGTTCGCACTGAAAGCGTCTACTCGCCCATCTCCGGGCGATTGCGCCTCTCTCGAACCCGACCAAGTACTTAGGACGGCGCTGCGCGCCGCCGGGACCTGAGAGGGTTTCGAGGTGTATCGTGCAGGGGAGCTCAGCCTCCTCCTGTTTGCAGAATAATTGAGCGGACGCTTGCGTGTTCGCGCGGGGCCCTCGGGACACACTCCCGGGCGGCCGGCTGCTCAGCTCTCGTTGACGCAGCTCCCCTGGTTGATCCTGCCAGTAGTCATATGCTTGTCTCAAAGATTAAGCCATGCATGTCTCAGTACAAGCCGCATTAAGGTGAAACCGCGAATGGCTCATTAAATCAGTTATGGTTCCTTAGATCGTACCCACGTTACTTGGATAACTGTGGTAATTCTAGAGCTAATACATGCAAACAGAGTCCCGACCAGAGATGGAAGGGACGCTTTTATTAGATCAAAACCAATCGGATTGGCTCGTCTGGTCCGTTTGCCTTGGTGACTCTGAATAACTTTGGGCTGATCGCACGGTCCTCGTACCGGCGACGCATCTTTCAAATGTCTGCCTTATCAACTGTCGATGGTAGGTTCTGCGCCTACCATGGTTGTAACGGGTAACGGGGAATCAGGGTTCGATTCCGGAGAGGGAGCCTGAGAAACGGCTACCACATCCAAGGAAGGCAGCAGGCGCGCAAATTACCCACTCCCGGCACGGGGAGGTAGTGACGAAAAATAACGATACGGGACTCATCCGAGGCCCCGTAATCGGAATGAGTACACTTTAAATCCTTTAACGAGTATCTATTGGAGGGCAAGTCTGGTGCCAGCAGCCGCGGTAATTCCAGCTCCAATAGCGTATATTAAAGTTGTTGCGGTTAAAAAGCTCGTAGTTGGATTTGTGTCCCACGCTGTTGGTTCACCGCCCGTCGGTGTTTAACTGGCATGTATCGTGGGACGTCCTGCCGGTGGGGCGAGCCGAAGGCGTGCTTGCGCGTCCCGAGGCGGACCCCGTTGAAATCCTACCAGGGTGCTCTTAGTTGAGTGTCTCGGTGGGCCGGCACGTTTACTTTGAACAAATTAGAGTGCTTAAAGCAGGCAAGCCCGCCTGAATACTGTGTGCATGGAATAATGGAATAGGACCTCGGTTCTATTTTGTTGGTTTTCGGAACCCGAGGTAATGATTAATAGGGACAGGCGGGGGCATTCGTATTGCGACGTTAGAGGTGAAATTCTTGGATCGTCGCAAGACGAACAGAAGCGAAAGCATTTGCCAAGTATGTTTTCATTAATCAAGAACGAAAGTTAGAGGTTCGAAGGCGATCAGATACCGCCCTAGTTCTAACCATAAACGATGCCAGCCAGCGATCCGCCGCAGTTCCTCCGATGACTCGGCGGGCAGCCTCCGGGAAACCAAAGCTTTTGGGTTCCGGGGGAAGTATGGTTGCAAAGCTGAAACTTAAAGGAATTGACGGAAGGGCACCACCAGGAGTGGAGCCTGCGGCTTAATTTGACTCAACACGGGAAACCTCACCAGGCCCGGACACCGGAAGGATTGACAGATTGATAGCTCTTTCTTGATTCGGTGGGTGGTGGTGCATGGCCGTTCTTAGTTGGTGGAGCGATTTGTCTGGTTAATTCCGATAACGAACGAGACTCTAGCCTGCTAACTAGTCGCGTGACATCCTTCGTGCTGTCAGCGATTACTTTTCTTCTTAGAGGGACAGGCGGCTTCT